>NW_020172812.1:2848046-2943234 GCF_003031525.2 Neophocaena asiaeorientalis asiaeorientalis | reverse complement strand
TTTTTTGCGGTACGCGGGCCTCTCACTGTTGTGGCCTCTCCCGTTGTGGAGCACAGGCTCCGGACGCGCAGGCTCAGCCGCCATGGCTCACGGGCCCAGCCGCTCCGCGGCATGTGGGATCCTCCCAGACCGGGCCATGAACCCATCCATGTCCCTCGCATCGGCAGGCGGACTCTCAACCACTGTGCCACCAGGGAAGCCCCATGCCTTACTTCTTTTATAACCTTTTGCTGTCTGTGAATTCTGGGCACCTAGGATCTTAGTAAAACTTCACCTTCGGCAAGTACCTAGCACTGGATGAACAGAAATGGCATAAGCCATGGTGACAGTTCTCAAAAAGATTGCAACCGTTTTTGGAAAACAGGACATCAGTGTGTTTACCCAGCATGAGACGGGCAGGCAGTCTGGAGCTGGATAATAAAATGGTGGAAAAGCAGATGAAAAGATTCCAGCCATATTTTGTATACAGTGGCGTTGTTAGAGGTCTTTTGAGCAGGAGAGGGGGTTGTGTATGAGGCAGAAGATTAATTTGGCTGCAGTCTTGCTTTCTTCCCCTGGGCCATGGAACCCTTCTTGCTATTCCTAGAACCCTCAGGTTTGCTCCAGTCTCGAAGCCTTTGCACTTAGAATTCTCTTTGTCTGGAATGCTCTTCCCAGTCTTTACAAGGCCAGTTTTTTCCCCCTATCATTCAGAGGTCTGTTCAAATATCTTCTCAGAGACACTTTTCCTGATTCCCACTTAGAGCGCCTCCCACCCTTGGTCACTCTCAGTGTTGGCTTGCGTGTTTGTTCGTTTTATTGAAGAAGAGTTAATTTACAATGCTGTGTTCATTTCAGGTGTCCAGCACAGTGATTCAGTTATACATATATGTATTTGTTTTTCGGATTCTTTTCCATTATAGGTTATGTTTACTTGTTTTTGCTCAGAGTATTTCTCATGCTCTGAAACTACCTTCCTTGGTTGCTTGCCTGACTGTTCTCTCTCCATCAAGCTCCATCAGCACAAGGAGCATTTTTGCTTATTTACCATCATATCACCAGTGCTTGAAATACTATTTGTAACTTTGTAGTTGCTCTGTAAAAATGCATTGTGTGTTGGGGCTTCCCTGGTGGCGCAGTGGTTGAGAGTCCACCTGCCGATGCAGGGGATGCGGGTTCGTGCCCTGGTCCGGGAAGATCCCACATGCCGCGGAGCGGCTGGGCCCGTGAGGCATGGCCGCTGAGCCTGCGCGTCTGGAGCCTGTGCTCCGCAATGGGAGAGGCCACAGCAGTGAGAGGCCCGCGTACAGAAAAAAAAAAAAAAGCATTGTGTGAATGCATGAATGCTTAGGATGGATTGTGCGGGAGTAGGGTTGGTGGAGGGGTGGAGCTGAGAGACACTGGCCGCAAGAAGACCAAGAGGAGACTGTGATAATTCAGCTCTGGGTGAGCAGTGGGGAGGTTGGGCCGGGTGTGGGAGGGGATTGTCAGGGCCTGGGAATTAAGTGAATGCTGGAGAAAGGGAGAGAGCAGCCAGGACAGAGGGAACTTTTGAGCTTAGATGCCTGGGAGAACCATGGAACCAATAGTAGAAACAGAGAACGGGTGGGAGATAAATAGTTCTGTTCTACTATATCTTGAGAGCTGTGTTTCTTAGAAACTTTGTATCATTATTTCTTTAATCACATCACAAAAACAATCACTGTCATGAAAGCAAAGAGGTTAGCCAATCGGAAATAGTCATTAGTTTATCTGGTTTTGTTGTTGTTCCTTTAAGGGTTCATTTACAAAGCATAACATCTGCTGTTTATTAAGTGCTTACTCTGTTTTAAGCATTGTTCTAAACAATTCTATGTATTATTTCATTTCATCCTCAAAGCAACCCAATACATTAGGTTTTCTAATTATTCCCATTTTATACATGAGAAAATTGAGGCAGAGAAGGGTCAACTAACACACACAAGGCCCTGCAGCTAATAAGTGGTGCAGTAGGAGTTTAAACCCAGGCAGACTAACTGCTCACACTTTTCCTACAGAAATTTCATTAAACAAAAATGAAGATATTTTAATAACTGTGGCCATATTTGTTATATCAAGACAAAAATCAGTTGCCTAAAACTAACAAAGTCAAACCCAGTGTCTGGGGTCAAGTTTCCAATCACAGCCCCACTCTAAACAATAGCCGATGCAAAGCACGTTCCCGATTAACATACCCACCGTAAGAGAAATGCCTGCAATATTTCAGACAAGCTGAGTTTCCTATGAAAGGCGAATATGAGTTTGAAAGAGTTCAGTGGATGGAGGTGGATTGATCGACATAGATATTACCTCTTACATGTTCAGAATAGCCCAATGCCCTGATTTTGTCCTGGCTCCCATTCCCCTTGAAGCCATTTCTTCCTGCAGTGTTACCTCTTTCTACGAGTAGCCCCCTCCATGGTAAAATGGGTCTCACCCAGGGAGCAGGGGCCCACCCCGCAGCAGACACCTACCTACCCCACTTTCAGTGGCTGAGAGCACCTTCTGTGAAAAACTACCTTGCCAGAGTGAAACTTCAGGAAATAACCCCATATGTTTTGTCCTGTTCATGTGCTAAGAGGGATGGTGGCAGCTTCCACTTTCAGAAAAGTTCAGAGACCAGGTCCCTGGAGATCTTCCTCGACAGCTGTGAAGGGAACTTGGGGGCAGATTCTCTGCTTGACTGTCCCCCTCCTGTTCCTTCTACAGATTCACCCAGGGTCCATTCCTGGGTGGACAGAACACCACGGGGGCCTCGTGACTCATGTGGAAGAGCTTGGCCAAGCCCTGCGCAGGGATGACACCTCTGGACACCTTCTATGGGTGACAAACCGAGGGCCATTTAATGTGCTAATTCCAATATCCTCCTAGGTTTTAAGGCCAGGCTCCTTTTCAACCCTCTGCCCTTGGGAGTGGTCTATGTCTAGGTATTCTACCCCTGGTCATCCCACTGATGGCTCCAGAAATCGGGCTCTATTTGCTGTGTTCCTCCCCGGGAACACTGTCCTGGGGTGTCCTGATTGAGGGGGGAGGGAGCTGAACGCCACCAGAGCCCTGAGGCCATGGAACATGGAGACCATCTGTGCTTCAGGCTCTCTGGGTTAAGAGAGAGAGAGAGACGGGCTGTGCAGATCCAAGTACACAGAGGCCCGATTAGACCCTCAGGGTAACTGTCTCTGGACTGCAACAAGGTGTTTTGTAACAAGAGTCCAACTTTGGGCACAGAAGCCTGCAAAATTGTTCCAAGGGAACAAAAACTACTCTGGCCCATTAGCACAGGAGATTATACTAAATGAAAAGCCTAAAGATAACATAGGAAAGATTTGCATAGGCTGCTGTTACTGATTTTATTTACCATCACTAAAAAAAAGCTCTTCTGTACTGTTGTACACGAATGTATGAAAAGCAGCCGGCTGATTACTGCAACAACCAAAAAAGAGTAAGTGAGCATAGGTCTCCTTTTTGTTTTGTTTGTTTTTTAGAACAAATCCCTCAACGTTATTTGAAATCAACCGGTGTTAACATTGTTAATCAACTATACCCAATAGAAAATAAAATTTTAAAAAATCATCATAACAATAAAAAAATCAACCGGTGTTTGTAGGGGCATCACGTTTCAGTAGAGGATGTCTTGATGAGAGAGAAACCTCCCTCAAGATTTCCAAGTTGACTCAAGAGGTAACTGCCTGAAACTTAAACTTGTCCCTCCACACCTCCTGGGAGCTGCCTACCTCTAGACCTCGGACAGATACAACATCTAGGAGCATGTCCATAACAGAGGGATCAAAAGCCTTCCTGCTGCCCAACTCTAGGGGGCTCCACTACCTCCTGCCTGCTTACCGCTGGAAAACTAGAACTCTTTTCACTGTTCAATAAATGGGTCACCTTTGGGCCCCCATGCATCCACAGCTCTGGGGAATACAGATACCTCTCATCAATCACAACTGCCCCTTCCTTCATTGTCCCCACCCCTCACTCACCTGTCGATGGCGATGGCCAGCAGGGCGTTGGTGGAGACGTAGAGAGAGACAGTGCGCAGGTAGTTGATGGAGGCGCACAGCACGTGGCCGTGCTCCCAGGAGAGCTGGCGTACCACGTAGTAGTCCATCTCGAAGGGGCAGCAGACGACGGCCACCAAGAAATCAGAGATGGCCAGGTTGGCGATGAGCAGATTGGTGAGGTTACGCAGCTTCTTGTAGCGGGCCAGGGCCGCGATGAAGATGAAGTTGCCAACACCACAAACCAGCATGATGCCCACCAGCGCCATGCCAATGACAATTTTGGCAGCAAAGAAGGTCCGGGAATTGGTCACATCCTCATCTTCGTCCAAGGGCGTATCATAGTCGCCATAGCTGAAGTTGAATGGGAAGAAAGCAGCTCGGGTTCCGTGGGGGTCAAGCAGAGAAAAATAGTTGGTTGAGGTGTTTGTGGCATTCCCATCCATGACCCCCACGTCCACCTCCATCTGGCCAGGTGAAGCCTTGAGCAACACTCCTGGGAATTCCTCTGGGGAGATGTCGTTAGGCTGAGGCCTCCCCTTTCTGCTGATACTCAGCTTGCCCTTAATGAGTCAGATTGTCCCCGCAGGCGTCCTTGGGGTCCAGTATCCAAGCTCCATCCTAAGCCTTTGAAAGACATACAAACAATTGGCTACATATGTAAGTGAACCTGGCCAAATTTAAAACCATTCTATAAACTAAGCTGACCCGTTAGCCACCTGCCCAGAGTGAACAGGTGATGGAGTGGAAATAAAGGAACCAGGGAAAGAAAACAACGGAATCAAAACCACATATCCACTCATTCAGGGAAGGTTAGATTGCTACAGAGACAAGCGCTAACTCAGTTTATTTCCGTTCCTCTGAAGATTCTGAATGTTGCACTTTTTCTCAGGGACCAAAGTTAGGAGTGTGGGAGGCTGGAGAGAACCAAAGTGACCTGCTCCAAACCCCATTCCTTGTCCTGACAGCCTGAACTTTGTCCTTGTGGAATTGTCCCATTCTGTAGCTTAAAAAATTATTCTGGGGCTTCCCTGGTGGTGCAGTGGTTGAGAGTCCGCCTGCCGATGCGGGGGACACGGGTTCATGCCCCGGTCCGGGAAGATCCCACATGCCGCAGAGTGGCTGCGCCCGTGAGCCATGGCTACAGAGCTTGCGCGTCCGGAGCCTGTGCTCCACAACAGGAGAGGCCACAACAGTGAGGGGCCCACGTACCGAAAAAAAAAAAAAAAATTATTCTGAATTCCACTGAAGAGGCAAGACTTTGAGACAGACCTGACTGCTCTCCAAGCCTCTTTCCTTCTGGCAAAACACTGCTTTAAAATCAGAGCCTATGTAGCAGCCACCTTCCCCTCTCCTCACTAGGTTTCCTGTTCCTACTTCCAAGTCTGATGTGACCCTAGAAGCCAGGCACAGCATTTACCAAGGCCTGTCCCCACACAGCAGCTGCAAGAATGAAGTCCCAGCCTAATCACTGAGTGTCTTAGAAAGGGGACTCTGGAACAAAATCCTTCCTTGGCTGGTTGTGTGTCCTGAGATAAATAGCTTGAGCTCTCAGAGTTTCAACATCCTCCAGGCAAGAGATCAGTGATGTCTGTAAAGCATGGAGGTCCCTGGAGAGGGAGGGTGTTACATCCTAGGACTGCAAGGAATTACTAGTGAGGACCCAGGCCTCCTCGGTCAGCTTCGAGGAAGAGGAGGGCACTCCTGACCCAATGATGGGGCTGGGGTACCAGGAGGGGGTTGTCAGCTGCACCGGTGGGGATGCAGAACCAAGAGGGAGCCAGAATCCCCATGTCCCCTTCCCTCTCCCTGCAGATCCAGTCCCTCCCAGAGCCTGCACACATCAGGCCAGGTTGCTGGGATGTAAGAAGAGGGCTGGGGTCTGGAGAGCTCCACAGAGGGCAGGAAATTTAGAGAGGGAGGGGAAGTGTGGAAGCCTGAGGTTCCTGGGAAAGGGAGACACAAGAAAGACTCCTAGGACCCTCAGGAAAGCATGCTGCCCACATCCCTTAAAGGTGACATGTCTGGAGCCTGCCTTTGGGGGTAGAACTAAAGTCCCTCTGCACAGGGAGGCCCAGCCCCAGTCCCCCATCTTTCCCCCAACACTTCCCCTCCATTTTTCACAGATTTTTTTCCTCCTCTGAGCACGGGTCCTGCCCCTCTCAGGCCCTGCCCTTTGCTGCTATTGTGTGTGAAGCAGAACCCAAATCGGAAAGGTCAGAGAGGGCCAGGCTTGCCATCCAGGCAGGAAGGATGCAGTCCGCCGCGTGGGACAGTCCTCACCCCTCGCAGGCCCTGTGGGTCTCCGAGGCGCGCCACCTCTGGAGAGGGACCCTGCAAGCTCGCTACCTGGAAGACTCAAAGTCATGCTTTAAAAACAAAGAGCATAAAAACTTCTTGGGGAGAACGGGTGTTAGGAGATTTGGGATTTGGGGAGAAATTGTCCAGCGATCTCTTTTTCTCCTTCATTCTCACCTCCCCAGAAGGAACCCCATTGTCACCCAGTGTCCTCTGGAGCCCCTGCGTTTAGGGATTGCCCCCTGGCCAGACCTTCCCATCTCTGGAAGCATCTCTTTGCAGCCTCTGCTGACAAGCCTGCTCCCAACTTTGTCCTCGGAGCCTCAGAGGCTACGCCTAAGGACAGAAGGAGGGGACAGACCGGGTACCCTGCAGAAATGAGCACGAGTGCGAGTCTCTTGAAAAGCCCCCTCCCCACTCAAGAGCCCCCGCGCCCTGGCGGCCGCTGCCGCGGGGAGTCCTAGGAGCATCGCCCCGGAGGGCGCGCTGCGTACCTGCGGCATCCCGGCGCCGGGTGGACAAGGTCCTGAGCTCTTTATTCCGGGTCCGGGGACACGAGCCGCTTCTCCCAGAGGCCCATAGGAAGAGCACGGGTCCCCTCTCTCCCTCCTCTGCTCGAGGATCTTTCCCGGCTGGGCTCTGCGGGAGTTGCGCTCTCGCCGCCGCAGATCAGAGGACCGCGGCTCCTCGGCGTGGCCACCAACGCCGCCCCCCCGCCCCCGTCGCGGTCCCCGCCCGGGTGACCGTGGGGCGCCCAGGGCCGGGGTGCCCGGCTCGGGGAGGCGTGCTCCGCCGGGTCCGGGAGACACGAGAGGGAGGGGCTCCGGGCTCCAGGCAGGGCACGTCGGGTCGCCCAGGCACGCGCGCGGCTGGGGACCCCGGGAGTCCCCCCGGGGCCGGAGTGTCGGGGACGCAGAAGCGGCAGCTCGAGGCGAGGACACGCCGGAAGGAGCGCGCGTTCCCTGGGCTCAGGCTCCGGAACGACCGCCTGGGGCGGGAACGAGGGCGGTGGAGCTCGGAGCGCGGCTCGGCGCGGACTCGGCGCCCGAGGCTCCCATCCCGCAGGGCTGCGCCCAACCCGGTGCTCGGGACCGCTCGGCCGCTCACCTGGCCAGCCCCGGGGCCACCGCCAGAGTGGGCGGTCGGGCCCGATGAGCTGGCGAGATTTCAGAGAACCGGGAGGAGCCTCCCCTCCTGCCCACACCGCCCTCGCAGGAGACGCTGGGAGCGACCCAAAGGTAGTTCCCTCAGACAAGCCCAACTGGACGCCGGGGTCAGCTTCATTTCAGCCGCCTGACCTCTGTGTTAGAGGCTCTGAGAACCGCTTTCCGGAAAGCAAGGAAGCGGGGGGGGAGGGCAGCGGTGTGGATACGGGAGAGAGAGGTGGCCTCCCACCCACCCAGGGATATCTGTTCAAAAGGCTAGGATGACCAGAGCTAACTTACAGAGCACAGATCTCCAAAAGTGTACAGATTTCTCAAGAACTTAAATATCAAATTAGCTTTTGATCCAGCAATTCCACTTCCCAAAAAACCCTGAAAGCCGGGACTCAGATGCTTGTACATCAATGTTCATAGCGGCATTGTTCACAACAGGCCAAAGGGTGGAAACAACCCAAACGTTCATCAACTGATAAGTGGATTTTTTAAATGTGGTGTACGCATACATTAGAATACTTCTTATCCTTGAAAAAAGGAACGAAGTATAAAAGTGTTGACGAGGATGTGGAGAAATTGGGACCCTTGTGTGCTGTTGGTGGGAATGTAAAGTGATGCGGTCACAGTGGAAAACAATATGGCAGGTCCTCAAAAGTTAAAAAAAAAAAAAAAAGAATTACCATATGATCCAGTTATTTCACCTCTGGGTATATCCCCCAAATTATTGAAAGCAGTGTCTGAAAGAGATATTTGTACACCCATATTCACAGCAGCATTATTCACAACAGCCAAAAGGTAGAACCAACCCAAACGTCTATCAACAAATGAATGGATAAATAAAATGTAGTAGGTACATACAATGGAGTATTTTTCAGCCTTTAAAAGGATGGGAATTCTGACACATGATAGGATATGGACGAACCTTAAGGACATTATACTAAGTGAAACAAGCCAGTCGCAAAAAGACAAATACTGCCTAATTCCACTTATATGAGGTACCTAGATGCATCAAAATCATAGAGACCAAAAGTAGAATGGCACTTGCCAAGGGTTGAGGGGATAAGGGAAGGGGAGTTCCTACTTAATGGGTACAGAGTTTTAATTTTGCAAGATGCAAAGAGTTAGGGTGATGGATCGTGGTGATGGTTGCACAGCAATATGAATGGACTTAATTCACTTAACTGTACGCTTAAAAATGGTTAAGATGGTAAATATTCTATGTATTTTACCACAACAGAAAAAATGGGGGAAAAAAGAAATGAAGTCTTGATACATGCTACGATATGGGTGAACCTTGAAAACATCACATTAAGTGAAAAAATTCAGACACAACAGGATAAACACATGACTCCACATATATGAGGTACCTAGAATAGGCAGATTCATAGAGCCAGAAAATAGAATGAAGAAGAGGAATGGTGAGTTATTGTTTAATGGACACAGAATTTGTTTGGGTTGATGACAAAGTTCTGGAAATGGGGCGTGGTAATGGGTGCAGAACACTGTGAACACACTTAATGTCACCGAAGTGTACACTTAAAGTTGTTTAAAAACAAAACAAAACAAACATAAGCCATGGGCTTCCCTGGTGGCGCAGTGGTTAAGAATCTGCCTGCCAATGCAGGGGACACGGGTTCGAGCCCTGGTCCGGGAAGATCCCACATGCTGCAGAGCAACGATGCCTGTGCGCCACAACTACTGAGCCTGTTCTCTAGAGCCCGTGAGCCACAACTGCTGAAGCCTGCGTGCCTAGAGCCCGTGCTCCGCAACAAGAGAAGCCACCGCAATGAGAAGCCTGCGCACGGCAACGCGCAGCAACGAAGACCCAACGTAGCCAAAAATAAATTAATTTATTAAAAAAAAACAAAAGCCATGGAAGAGCTCAGATCTCCTTAGTAAGGCATCAAAGTTTGGCCTCCAGTTGTCCACAATGGAAATGGGGCTGCCAGGGGTCTGGACTTTTACTCCTCCTTGCCACTATCAAACTTCAGGCAAGTCACAGAACTTTTCTGAGGCTCCCTTTCCTCATTCACTAAATGAAGGAGTTGAGCTTGCACTAGGAAACCACTGCCATGTTCCAGCACTTCATACAGTATCCTCCCCTGGCCCATATCCCTCCGTGGACACCTTCTTCTGTTATTTCCACAAAACTCCTGTCTTTTGCAAAAATGTCCCAGCCTTTCACATTTCTGAGTCTCATGTCCCCTAGGACATGGAACATGATAGCGGTTAAAAGCATGACAGATAGAGTCAGCTATCTCCTTTCTACCCAGTACTGCACACAGGAGCTGTGTGACCTTGGACAGTGTGCTAACCAAAGCCTAGCTTTCCCACTCATAAAATGGGTGACAGTAGCTCCTACTGCACAGGACTGTTGTGAGGACTGGATAAGATGAGGCAGGTAAAGTGCTTGGTGCTATGCAGGCCCCTGATAAATGCCACCAGTTACTCTCACTCTGTGATTCTTTCCATATATTGCTCCCTGAGGTCCTAACCAACCCTTGAGATCTTACTCATGTGTCATTTCTTCCAGGAAGCATTCCTTGATTCCCCCAAGGCTATTCAAACCTTTCCTTGCCACTTGGTGCCTCTCTTTAAATGTATTTCTGTGTACCAATTTGCTTTCCATCTTGCACAGTTTCCTGAAGAAGAGGTATGTCTCATTCACTTTTGAATCCTGTTCTGTATTGTTTCTCAAACTTTCCTGATGATAAGAATCATCTGGGGTGCTAGTTAAACATATGGATTCCTTGATCCTGCCCCAAACTCAGGGAAGATATAAGATAGACACATGTTGACGTGTCCTTCCATATAGCCTATCTGTGTTCGTTCCACATGGCATGTCTTCCTATTTACTCAGAAAATCAAAAACAAAGCACAGAGTGCATTAGTTATCTATTTCTGCATTCCAAATTACCCCAAAACTTCAGAGCTGAAAGCAACAAACATGTATTACCTCACTGAGTTTCTGAGGGTCAGGAATCTGGGAGTGGCATAGCTGGGTGGTTCCAGGTTCAAGGTCTGTCATGAGATTGATGTCAAATTGTCAGCCAGGGCTGTACTCTCAACTGAAGGCTCAGCTGGGGTGGGGCGGATCCACCTCCAAGTTCACTCACAAGGTTGTTGTCTAGTTTTCACTGGCTGTTGCTGAAGACTTCAGTTCTTCCTCATCGTGTGGGCTTCTCTCTAGGCTGCCCGAGTGACCTCACTACATGGCAGCTGACCTCCCCTCTTCTGCAATATGCTATTTTTCACACACTCACATACACCCTGCCACAGTGTGGGAGGGGACCACACAAGTGTGTGAATACCAAGAGGTGGATCATTGGGGACTGATTTGGAGGCCATCTTGGAGGCTGGGTACAATGCAAAACTTAGAATTTTCCTATTTCCCCTTCAAAAACCTGGCAATGAATGGTTCTTGAAGCTAACAATAATGCTAGCCTCAATGAAGACATTTTTGACCTTCAGAGTAGTGAGGTACTGGATGACTTGTGGAGTTGGAGTCATGAGGGCATAATTGGAAGAATGTATTGGCCAGGACCCCCATGGGGGAAATGGAAATATTAGAAGCAGATACAGTCTGGCAGGTTCTATGCACTGCAGCTCTTGGTGGGGACTCCTTTGAAGGGCTTAGTCCCTACATGTCAGTTTCTGCCAAAGGCTTCAGGGGAGCCTTCTCCATCTGTGAAGCAGACATCTATCTGGGGCCCAATTTTAATAATTCATCTCTGTGACAGAGTTAAACCTAGGCTTATGGCAAAATCTGTAAATAAAATTTTTTTTAAAAAAAATAAGGAAAGAAGAAGGAAAGGAAATGAGTTTAAAACAATCTGGAACTCCAATGATGTAATTTCTTCTTCAAATGTGTAGCCCCAAAGACACAAATGACCTGGAAATTTTTTCTGTGGTTAGAGTCTCCTGCTGCAAGGGGCAGATTCCTTGCTTCATCCCACCGACAAAGCAAGTCACAATATCGGAGAGAATTTCACCTCAGGGAGATGTTACCCAACAAAACCAAAAGAAAGAACTCATTTGGAAAGCACTTTTTTTTAGTGCTTTTAGGTATCCCTCACCCCTAAATAATGTTCTTGAGCTACCTTGGATTTTTTTCCTTTCTTATTCCACTGGCAGGAATCTTCCCAAAGGTGCTTTGAAATTTCATTTCTTCATCACATCATTCTATAATTATGTCCTTTGGTTTAGACATGAAAGTTTAACATCTTGGGGCTTTTTTCAGCCATGCAACTCCTGTGTTGCTCTAGTAAATACCACTTAGAAACCCAGCTCAAGGAGAGCCTTAGAGGTCCTTCAGTGAGCACTCTTATAGCGAGAAAAGAGCAAACAGATGCTCAAGAGGAAAGGCCTTTAGCCCAAAGGAACAGAGCAGCGTGACTTCAGAGCTCAGATTGGAATCCAAGTATCTTGAAATTTAGCTCAGCCTCGCCTCTCTGCTCAGCCACACCCACAGTGCACATTGCTACCTGTTTTTAATTTACCCCTCTTTCCATGATCCTTGGCTCCAGGGTTCAGCCACAATTCCTCCTGACAAATTTTACTAAATCAGCTTATTTTCTGCTTTCATCAGATTTGTTCCCTGGGCACACTCTCTCATCCAGTGCCATGAAAAAAATCAAGAATTCCTGGAAGACACCCAGAGCTGGCTCAGAACTCATCCTGCCTCCTTTTTCAATGACCTCCCCTGCACTCGAGCCAGCAATGCTTGATCAGCTTCCCAAAGCCCACTCAGCAGGTTGTTTGGACTGCTCTCTGCCATTCCTCTCCAGCTCCCCAAATCCCTCTGGAGGAGATGTGAAAGGAGATTCAGCGAGGCACAGAGACATGCTCTCATACCTGATGGAAACCCAAACATGCCAAAGATGTCAAATGTCTTGTTAATTTCATTGGTTTGATGCCATCCTTGACAACTTCTTAATGGTCGACAATACTATTCATATATTTATCTGGAGAAATAAACAGGTCATGGCTTATAAGAATGTTTTTTTTTTTTGAAAAAGAAGAGAAGAGGATATTTTACCTATGAATATCAAAATATCATGAAGGCTCAAGAAGACAGCAGGTAATGAGTTTGAGCAGAAAGTGTGCTCACTGTTAAGCTCTAGATACATCCCGGCATGAAGTCTAACTGTGGAATCATCAATCTGGAATATTTTACATGGGGACTGTAATGCAGCTGACACATGGTGTCTGCCTCAGATTCCAATCTTCCTAGCTAAGTCCCAGGTGAAAGGGCTACAGGCAGCAGGACTCTGGGAGACAAGACAAAACAGGGAGGGCTGTTTGGGGCCTCCTAGTACAGAGTGGCTAAGAAAGCCCTTCTCTCCTTGTTTAAGAAACATTGCCTGGGGCTTCCCTGGTGGCACAGTGGTTGAGACTCCGCCTGCCGATGCAGGGGACACGGGTTCGTGCCCCGGTCCAGGAAGATCCCACATGCCGTGGAGCGGCTGGGCCCGTGAGCCATGGCCGCTGAGCCTGCGTGTCCGGAGCCTGTGCTCTGCAACGGGAGAAGCCACACAGTGAGAGGCCCGCGTACCGCAGAAAAATAAAAAAAGAAAGAAACATTGCCTGGTTCTAATGCAATGAGGACCACATGGAATGCCACAGTGCCCTGGCACCTTGCAGCTCAGCTTCTGAAGATGAGATGGGTCCTTCCACTGACTTAATGCACTCTCAGAGGGAGTAGCACAGTCAGGCCCCCAAAAGTCTTTATGGAGGATGTGTTGGGACGTTGAGAAGAAGGTGCAAGGATTGTTCAAGAACTGGAATGATAACCACCACTGCCTCATGCCCCACCCCAGAGACTCCTAGAGATAAGGGGCTGGAATGTTCTGATTATGGAGGTGGTGGCAGAAGTGAGTTATATCTTTATGTGGGCCCACTGTACCCACAGGCTAGGAAATCCTGGTGAGACTGGAGTTACAGAGGAATTCATTACAAAGGAAGGAGCCCACACCACCTCTATCACCAAGTATAACACTTAGAGATAGAGTTGGTAAATCATAGCCATTGTCTTACTAAGTACTTTGTACTCACATTGTCTACTAGTATTCTTTGATTCAGATAGTTCATTCTTATAGTTTCTTTTAAGGAAAAAAATAAATATTCATAACACTATAAAATAATAAAATGTAAGAAAAACCCCAAAGTCATCAAAACTGGGTTATCAGTTTCCTAGGGCTGCCGTGACAGAGTACCACAGACTAGGTGGCTTAAAGCAACAGGTATTTCTTCTCTCATAGTTCTGGAAGTTAAGTCTGAGATCAAGGTGTTGGCAGGGCCATGGTCCCTTTGAGTCTCTAAGTAGAATCCTTCCTTGCCTCTTCCTAGCTTCTGGTGGTGGCTGTCAATCCTTGTTGTTCCTTGGCTTACAGCAGCATCACTCCCATCTCCACCTCCATGGTCACATAGCCTTCTTCTCTGTATGTCTCTGTCTTTATATGGCATTTTCCTCTTATACAGACACTAGTCATATTGGATTAGGACTCACCCTGATGACTTCAATTTAACTTGATTATATCTGCAAAGACCCTATTTCCAAATAAGGTTACATTTGCAGGTACTGGAAGTTAGGATTTCAACATATCTTTGGGGAGGACACAATTTAACCCATAGCAAGTATACTGTGATACATTTATGTGTGATGGAATACAATGTAGCTATCAAAAATAGGACTATGAAATCAATCTATGCTGTTAGAAGTCAGGACAGAAGGACAGTGGTTACCCTTGGGGAAGAGAGATCACAGGCAATAACCATTTGGAGGGTTTTGGGGGTGTTAGTAATATTCTTCTTCTTGATCTAGTAGCTGGTTACATGGATGTGTTCAGCTGGTAAAAATTCATCCAGCTGTACACTTATGAAATGTACACATTTCTGAATGTACAATATATTTCAATGAAAAGTTAATTAGGACATAGTGCTGTAACAGTATATTGACTGACATGGAAAGATAGTCATGATACATTACTGAATGGAAAAACATCAGGTTACAAAACCATATTGCAATATGATTCCATTTGGAGGGGAAATGTATGCATCATCTAGAAAAGAAAATGTCTGGAAGGGCAGAGGAAATTGCTAACACTCAGCTCAGAGTGGGAAGAAAATACAAGTGTTTTCCCCCTCGTTTCCACTATTTGTATTTTCTGATTTTTTTTATTGCAGCTATATTATTTGTATAATCCTTTAAATTTCATAAATGAGAAAAGGGTGAATTGATTACAACAAATAGGAGATTCACCTATTAGGGGAAATCATTAACTTAGATCTTTATTTTACACTATATTCCAAAATGCAATAAGGAAGGATTAAAGAGCTGAATTCAAAGAATTAAAAACTGAAAGAAAACACTGATAAAAATTTATGAGATTCATGAGATCTCAGAGTGGCAAAGCCTTTACTAAGCAAAAAACAAAAAGGTAATAGATGAACCCCAAAGGCAATGGATAGATTTTTCTACATTAAAACATTTGAAAGTCAGAAAAACCATAAACAAAACTAAAAGATAAATGTCAAACTAGGAAAAATATTTATGGCAAATATTGCAAACAAAAGGTCAAGATCCTTAGTATATGAAGTACTGTTACTTTGTAATAAGGAAAGAGCTGGTACCTCGAAAGAATAATGGGCAAAAAGGCAATTCACAAAAAGAAATGCAAATAACAATAAAATGTATTTTAAAGTGCTTACTCTCACCAGTAATCAAAGGAATTTCATCTAAATACAATGGCATAAAATTTTGCCTATCAAATTAGTCAAGATCACAAAATGCAAAAATGGAAATTGGATCAGTAGCTTAATTTAAGAATTCAAATCAACACTCTCACTTCGGGAATGTCTTAAGCTTTCTCTGATTCTTCAGCCTTTATGCATTCTGCCCAGAGTTGCTTTGTAATAAATGTGAGTTGATTCAGTTGATTTCACACAACCACATTTCCCCCTTCTGATTTTTGACCTGCCTGACATTTGCTTGAGTTTCAGCCAGGAGAACAGCCACAGGCACACGGCCAAGAAGATGATGTCATTCTACAGAAAGTCAAGTGTCAGAGTTCTGAGCTCCTTGTATGTGTAGAGAAAGGCGCAGGAGAAGGTTGAACTCAAATTACATGTAAAAATGTGTAATTAATCTTTTGCATGGTTTATTGAATAAGTTACAAAACTGTCTTAACATTCAGACCATTTTCAAGTTGTGTGTGTGTGTGGTGTGTGTATGTGTAGACGGTTGTGCAGGGGCGTGGTGGGAGGTGGAAGACAAGTGATATGCACAGCAAACACCTGGAAGTACTTTTATCCCTGCCAAAAGCCAGACTATAGTGATATAGCTCATCTAATGAAACTGCTCTCAATGTTAATTAACCAAAAGGCGGGGGAGGGCTGAATGGAGTGAATATTGAGACAAAGGACCGGGACTTCCTGTAATTTAGGTAAAGTAGAGCAGAAGCCACCACTTGGAAGGAAGGGTCTGAGAAGAGTTAAAGCTGCCCAGACAGAAATGCCACTTTGTATGGCAGCACTTAACCTCCTCATCAGCTTTTTACCTGTTGATGATGTCACCTCATCCATGTGCAGGTGTCTCCAGACTCTACGCTCACCTGCATCCGCTCGTGCTCTCTCTCTCTCCCCACATCACATACGATTCTCAAGAATAAAGAATACGTGTGTGTGTGTGTGTGTGTGTGTGTGTGTGTAGTGTTTAATTAGGCATAGTATGTGAAGTATATATTTTCCATGTTTTTAAATTTTGCCTGTGATCACAAAAGTAACATGTGTTGTTGTTAAAAAAAAAAAACAACAAAAAACCTCAAACCATACTAAGTATAGAAAATGAAAATTCTCACACTTACCTTTATCCCTAATCCCATTATTAGCAGTTTGGTGTGGGTATTTTCCTAAAAACAGAGTATCTTAAAACAACCTTATATAAAATTTATTAATGTGATACTAGCATATGTCAATGTATACTTTAAATATACAAATAGAGACAATCGACTATAAAGTCACAAATGTTCAAAATACCCACCTCAGGGGCTTCCCTGGCGGCGCAGTGGTTGAGAGTCCGCCTGCCGATGCAGGGGACACGGGTTTGTGCCCCGGTCCGGGAGGATCCCACATGCCGCGGAGCGGCTGGGCCCGTGAGCCATGGCCGCTGAGCCTGCGCGTCCGGAGCCTGTGCAAAAAAAAAAATACCCACCCCAGGACCAGAGCCTGTTACTGGTGTAACAGTCTACTGGTGGATGTGGTTCTTTGGAAGACTCTCTGTGTATGTATTAAAGACACCAGGCAGAACAGTCTGTGCTTTGGTAGAATTCCAAGCTCAGACGATTTTCCGTGGGGAGATTGTCTCCTGGAACCCATGAGGAGAAGACAATAATGCAGCTACTCTGCATCTGAGTGATGCTCAGGCAGGAAATAGGTGAGACTTGCCCTGCAAGAGGATGGAACTCCTTGGAGTAGGTGGCAGGAGGTGCGGAGAGGCCGTATGGAAGGCCCAGTGGTAGAAGCGAACTGCCCTGGTCTTAGAGAGACAAGATGGTTGTGCGGCCAGACGCTGCTTCTACTTTTCTGATTGACAATGGGGACAGCTGGGAGCAAAGGCTTGGCAGTGTGTTGGAGCCCCAGGTTCTAGGCAGCAGGCCTCAGTGCCACCTCTAGCCAGGAAAGCAACTAGAACTGGCCCTAAGCACCCAATAGAGGGGAGAGATGCATTCTGGTATCAGAGGCAACAGTGGGGAAGAGAGGCTTCTGGTTACAGTCTCTCAGTTTTGTGGTTTAAGCCGTGACAGTCACAGAACTCAGCTACACACCCTGGTGGAACCAGGTCAGGTAACGGTGTGAAGTCCTCCAGCCTCAAGGGGGCACACCTGAGTTCTGACCCCATTAGCTGGACAAGAGCACACAGAACTGGGCTATGGATACCAAAGAGTATCCAAAGCTCCCTGACTCCCTGCACTATCCTCCTACATCAAGGGCTTCCCTGTAACTTTTCCCCAATTCGCCAGGCTGCTGGATGAGACCGTCCAGGGTGTATCCTACACAAACTACCCAGACAAGAAGGCATGCAGAGGCCGAAGCCCTGCCCACACACCTCGTGCCAAGCTGATGGCCTTCCTGTGGCCTGAGTCCACCCAGAGGAAGGGGTGCCTTTAGACGAATGAAATGCTAGCAGTGGCCCAGAGTCTGTCTACTGGTCAACAATCAACACTTGGTCCTCAAAAGTCTTCGCTTTATCAATTCAGCATGCCAGTTGATCGTTTGCATCCAACTTTGTATTCCTCCATTCTACATTCTGTTGGGTAAAGAGGCTCCAGGACTAGGCTGGAAGGCTAACATGCTGGGCTCAAATTTCTACCCTGCTGTTGTCTGTGTGGTGGTGTACAGCTTGTCTACCTTCTCTGGGATTCGGCTTTGCCATAATCTCTAAGAATCTCTAAGACTCCTTCAAGCTCAAAAATTACATGATTCCTTTGGGCATCAAGTTTGAGAGATTCCCACACTGTCAAATTTGCTCCAACTAGTCAAATGATCTCCTTGGGCTTTGAGATCACGGCCCCCACCCCTGAGTGGCTGCTGGGAGAGGCTGGAAAGCGCACCTTTGTTAAGCCGACCACGCTCTCACTGAAGCCAGCCACCTTCACTTCCACATCCTTCAGACCCTGGTGCATGTCCCTGAAGATGTCCTGTGGTTGCCATGAGATCCCATCCCACTCCATCTCCCAAAACTTCCAGTGGTAGCACTTAAGCTTCTTTTGTAGCTGGAAGAAGATTTGAGTAGGTTTCTGGTTCTTCAAAGACCTGCTTGATGTGGGTGGCCTGCTGTTTGTCTGCACTGCTGGCAAGTTTCAACTAGTCATCAGCGTTGTCCTCTGGAATGTTTGTACAACCTCCATCTGTTATGTAAACTTCAGGGTCTTCTGGTGCAGGTGAGCGATAGCAGCCTTTGTGCACTGAGCATCTCGTATTCCATCCATGGAATCCATTGGATGCTGCCATCAATGCGAGTGGAAGTCTGGGCAAGGCTACTTACTTCCAACTACTCCATTTAGTCTCGGTTGAAATGCAGCAGCAACACAAGCTATTTCCATCACAGTTAAGCTGCTAGAAGCATCAGTCATAGCTAGAGACTTGGGCTGGCCTGACTATAACAACTGCCATCTTCTGGCCAGATTTCCTATTCCTATTGATTTGGTGACTTCCCCTTGCGGTCTCTGGCTTGCCCCACCTACTATGAAAATTCATCTCTTCCTTTATCTTGGATGGCAGTTGGATCTGCTGTAGGACTCATTCAGAGCTGTGGGGTGGGTGGAGACACCATCAATCTTAGCACACGCGTTCTTGCTTTCCAGATCCATTTCAGGCTCGGGTCTACCTGAATTTGCCGCACATCGTGTGGAGACACAGATGACCTCCTGTGCTGGTGTTGAAAGAGATGCTTCAAGCCTTGGCCAATCACATTATTGTTCTCCAAAGCATTATGGGTCATTTTAACAATGTGTGTTCTGATTCTGTCTGCTTTCTGGCCTCTGCATCTGCAAAGTAGTAAATGTGGCATTTTCTACTTTGACAGTTTCTTGATGCTATTTTTCCTTTCTCTCTCTTCCCTCATTAAGGAAGGTTTGCAGCTAAGTCACCCTTCCCTGACCTGGGACACTGTACCAATGGTCCAGCCCCTCCACCCTGCCTCCCAAAACATACCTTTTGGTTCTTTACAACACATTGTATCTTTGATGCTGACTGTCACCATGAAAGCTTTCACCTGACTCAATGAAACGACAAGTACTCTTTTGCTAATGACTTAGCTGCGTGATTGGGTGACGAGACTATACTTGGAGGCAGTAGCAGGAAATGACAAGCTACACTAATTGCAAAATTCTTTGGATCTGTTTTTGATTCCGTGCAAGGGATGCGGTAGAGTAGCGGAAACTGAACTAAATATAGGTCCAGCTCTGGTTCTGCCACTAACAAGCTGTGTGGCCTTGAAAATGCTACTTTACCTTTCAGGTCTCAATTTCCTCACTTATTCAAAAATATCATTTGAGTATCCTTATGTGCCAGGTGCTGTGTTTATCACAGGTAAAGAGAACATGGTCCAGATCCCTTTGTTGGTGGGTAACACAAAGAAAGAAAGAAAGAAAAGTAAGAAAGATAAGAAAGGGAAGGAATGAAGGAAGAGAGGAAAAGATGGAAGAGAGGATGGGGTGCAGGGTGGAGAGATAAATTAGGAGTTTGGGACTAACATATACACACTACTATATATAAAATAGATAAACATCAAGGACCTACTGTATAGCACAAGATATCCTGTACTGTATATCTTGTGATAACCTATAATGGTAAAGAATCTGAAAAAGAATAAATATTATATATATTATTGTTGTATACCTGAAACTAACACAACATTGTAAATTAACTAAACTTCAGGTTTTTTAAAAGGTCAAAAAAGGGAGCAAGTAAATAATCACAAATTATAATATAAAACTGAGTATTTTTCAGCTTTTTCTTTATCCATAGAACTATTTACTCGAAGAAAATCTACCAAGGCAGCCCATGAGCTGACCTGGTTGATCTCCACCTCTCTCACACATGGCACTCAGCCCTTGCTCAGCCCATGCCTGCCTTCTCATTCCTTCTGGATCAGGCTAAACTCTCTCCCACCTCAGGGTCTTGGCATTTGCTGCTCCTTTGCTTATAACACTGCCCCTACATTCTCAGATGGCCTGATCCTTCGTTTCCTTCATATCTTTGCCTAAATATCACCTGAGAAAAGACATCTCTGTTAAAACTATCTAAAATAATTCTGTGTCTTCCAGTGCCCTTCCTACCTTACCCTGCCTTGTTTTGCTTTTCTTTGTTTTTCTGGGGGTTTTTTACATTTAATTCTAGAAATTATATACTCATTCTTTGTCTCACAAATGTAAATTTCATGACAAGGAGTTTGTCTTATTAATTTCTAAGTTCTTAGCTACTAGTACAAGGCCTGGGGCAGAGTAGGAGCTCAATTAATATTTGTTAAAAGAACATGGGGAGAAAAAATTAATGTGGAGTTGGTTTTGTTGAAACATTAGGGAAGGAACTAAGTCCTACACCATCGTTTCCCTCCCGATGTAGCCCGTGAGGACACTTTCGGGTCTAACACTGTAGGATTTCATGAATCCATTCATCAGGAAAGAGGTCTCATGTGTTAAACTTTATTCATTATTCTTTTTTTTAATTCCAAAATTTGTACTTTGTTCTAAGAATTATGCTAATAGTACAAATAGCATTATCTATTCTGTCTTGCAGTTCATGGTCTACCTATGAAAACAGATTAATCACAATTATAATATGACAGATGAGCTGGGAAGACAGAGTAGCTTCATGCAGGGCACCTCAAATTCCTCATCTATAAAAGGCATATTTACTTCTTGACTTCAAATTCTGTTATAAGAATGAAATGAGAAAATGGATATGAAATTGCTTGAAATACTGCATAACATCTTCAAATGTCCAGTATTGGTATGGTTATTCAAGATCAGACAGGACTTCAGCAAAATGGTAGAGTAAGGAACTTCAAAGAGTATGTCCCTCCATGAAAGCAATGAAAAAAATGTCAAAAACTGTAAGAGTCAGTTTTGACAGGAATCTGGAAATTAACCAAAGGCTTGCAATAACACAGGGAGCACTTACTCAAGAAAAACAGCTAAATCTATGTTAGAATGGTTAGCTTAGTGGTGTTTTAACTTACCCTAGTCCAACCACCCACTCCCCAGCTCAGTAACAGCCTTGAAAATAATGGTCCACATTCTCAATACCAGAGAGAACAGAACAAACCACATTCACAAAGAATTGTCATTATTTGACCTACTAGTGACTCTTTGGAAGACTGCTTGAAAGGCTATCTTCATCTCACTTGACTCAAAACTCAACTAGTACTAAAGCCACTACCCAGGAACATTTGTCAAAAACAATTACAAGGAAATATTTTAGCCACGGCTGCCTGAGGCAATGGATAACAGCTGGGCAAACAACAGACTAACCTGGAAGCTTGAAAAGAATGAGTAAGGAATGAAGAACTTTGAAGAGCTCCTAAATATTTCCCGGAGTATAGAAGGCTATTTACATGCCCAGAGCTGTGTACCTGCTCAAGAAAGACCCAAGAAGCCCTACACTCTCATTACTGGCAGACCTTGAGACTCCGCATAAGCATAACATGAAGCTTAGGACAGAGCTGTAAACTTCCAGACTAGATGCTAAATGTATGCCTCAACACTCACAGAGAGCCTGTTGGCAAAAGCTCTAAGAATTTTTGGTTCCAGGTGCTTAAGGAAATCTCTGTCCAAATCATTAGGTAACCAAAAAATGAACAGACCAGAAACATCAGTAGCCATACATGGCAAAGAATACAGACTTTACAGAATTAGTTCAGAAAAGCCACTAAAAAACAAAGACCAAAAGTACAACAAGCAGCAACAACAACAAATCCTAGGGAGGGAGGAGAATCTGATTTCCAGAGTTGCCCACATAATAGTCAAAAAGTGCAGTTTTCAACAAAATATTACAAAGGATATGAAGAAACAATACACAATGAAATATAAAAGCAATCAATAGAAACTATACCTGAGGAAGTCCAGATGTTGGACTTACTAGACAAAGATTTTAAATCAGCTGTTCAAAAATATGTTCAAAGGAAACCATAGAGAAAGAACTAAAGAAACTAAGAGAGGGTCTCATCAAATAGAGAATAGTCCAGATTTGAAAAGTACAATAACTGAAATGAAAAATTCAATAGAAGCTCAGCAGCAGATTCAAACAGGCATGAAAAGAATCATCAGACTTGAAGAAAGTTGATTGAAGTTATCCAGTTTGAGAAAAAAAGAGGAAAAAAATGAACAGAGCCTAAGAGACCTGTGAAACACCATTAAGTATATCAACATATGTACAAATGGGACTCCCAGAGGACAGGAGTGAGAGAAAGGGAATGGAAGAACATTTAAAGAAATAATGGTAAAAATCTTCCTGAATTTATTTTTCAAAATTAAAAAAAAATTAATCTACACATTCAAGAAGCTCAAGAAACTCCAAGTGGAATTAATTCAAAGAGATTCACACAGAGTTGCATTACAATCAAACAGTTGAAAGTCAAAGAGACAATCTTGAAAACCGCAACAGAGAAGTGACCCATGTACAAGGAGTAATCACTAATATTAACAGCTGATTTACCACCAGAAAATATGTAGGGACATCACATCCAAAGTGCTGAAAGAAAAAAATGAACAAACATTAATACAACATATCCAGACTTACGGGATGCAGTAAAAGTACTGTAGAGAGGGAAACTTATAGCTATAAATACCTACTTCAAAAGTAATAATTTTTCAAGTTAAGGGACTTGAAAAAAAGAGCAAACTAACTCACAGCAACAAAAAGGAAAAGATATTATAATAGAAATACACAAAATAGAGGATAGAAAAATACAGAGAATCAATGAAATGAAAAGTTGGTTATTTCAAAAGATCAACAAAATTGAGAAAACTTTAGCTACCCTGACCAAGAAAAAAAAAGAGAGAAAAGTACTAAAATCATGAATGAAATGACTAAAATTAGTAAAAGCAGGAATGTAAAGTACTAAAAACCACAATTACCAAAACTGACACAAGAAGAAATAGAAAATCTGAATAGACCTAAAAGAAGTATAGAGATTGATTTAGTCATAAGTTACAACAATGAAAAGCCCAGAACCAGATGGCTTCACCTGTGAATTCTATCAGATGTTTAAAGAAGAATGAACACAAATGCTTCTCAAACTCTTATAAAAAATAGAAGAGTAGTGAAAACTTCCTAACTCATTCTATAAGAACAGTATTACTCTGATATAAAAACCAAAGGTATCTTAAGAAAGGAAAATCATAGATCAATATCCCTTATGAATATAGACATGAAAATCCTCAACAAAATACAAGCAAACCAAATCCAGCAACATATAAAAAGGATTATACACCATGACCCAGTGGAATTTATCCCTGGAATGCTGACTCAGTATATGAAAATCAACAAATAAAATAGACCATACTAATAGAATAAAAGGCAAAAACCACATGATAATCTCAACTGATACAGAAAAAAATCTGACAAAATCCAACACTCTTTCAACATAAAAATGTTCAACAAACTAGGAATAGAGACAACTTCCTCCACCTTATAAAGGACATCTATGAAAAACTAACATCACACTTAATGGTAAAAGACTAAAGCTTTCACTGTAAGATAAGGAACAAGACAGAGATGTCTATTCTTACATTTCTATTCAACATTGTACCAGAAGTTTTAGCCAGGGCAATTAGTAAAGAAAAAAAAAAAAAAGAAAGAAAAAAAATTCCAAAATAAAATTAAGAAAACAACTGTATTTACAATAGCATCAAAAAGATAAAGTCCTTAGGAGTAAATTTAATCAAGATAGTGAAATACTTACACGTTGAAAACTACAAAACATTGTTGAAAGAAATTAAAGAACACCTAAATAAGTGGAAAGATGTCCCATGTTAATAGATTGGAAGACAATATTATTAAGATGGCAATACTCCCCAAAGGTCTACAGATTCATTGCAATCCCTATCAAATTCCAAATGCCTTATTTTAGTAATGCACCATTATTGTAGCAAAGGCTAACTCAGACAACATATACCCAAGAGAAATGAAAATATATGTTCATTCATTAACTTGTACACAAATGTTCATAGCAGCATTATTCACAGTAACCAAAAACATACAAATTTTCATTAACTGATGAAAGTATAACAAACGATGTGGTATATCCTTACAATGGAATATAATTCCACCATAAAAGGAAATGAAATAATTTCTCTTGCTGAAAGAGAAATACATGCTGCAACATGGGACATCTTAAAAACATTATGTTGAGTGAAAGAAGCCAGACACAAAAGACCACATATTCCATTTTTATGAAATATCCAAAAGAGGTATCCACAGGGACAGAAAGAAGAATGGTAGTGGGAAATGGGGCGTGACTGCTTAATGGTTACAAGAGTTTCTTTTGAGATGCTGAAAATGTTTTAGAACTTATTACAATGGGTGGTTGCACGACTGCTGTGCGACATTGTATTGTTGCTGCCCCCAGCACTATACCCACCATCTTCATAGGTCTTTAGACTCCTGTTGCTCCTGTGAAAAAGAAGGGTTTCCATCTTTAGCTATATTTTAATTCCTATTCTAGTAACTGCCTCAGAGAAGACAGGATATGACTGTACTAAGGTCCTCTGGCTATGGGCCGAATTCCATTCAATTCAGTTCAAGTGTTGAAAGTACCTCTCTCCCCAGCTAAAGCAGAAATTAACAAAACGTTAAACCATTGGTTATTCTATTTTCTGTAGCCTTACTGCTAGGAAAATGAACATTTAGGTTCTATCACACATGCCAAGTCCTGAACTGAGCCCAGGGTAAGGGTCTGTCACTGGGCGTGGCCGGTAGACCAGCATTTTCATGGGGCACAAAGGCCTGCTCTGTGGAACCTTTGCAAGAAGGACTGAGACCCAGTTCAAAAGTCAGTAATTTGAGTAATCAGCAGTCAAAAGCTTCAGCAAAAGTAGTTAGTAGATCTTTTTTTTTTTAATCCCTATAGTCTTTCATTCATTCAGTTTCATACTCCCTGCCCAGCAGACTTTTCAGATTAAAAAATAAAAATAAACCAAAACAAACCAAAAAACAACAGCATTCACAGTTAATACTTCACCTATGCACAGTGCCTTTGCCTGAGATGCATTTCTGCAAATGGAGGAGACTAACTCCCAAGGGGAGAATCCAGGTTTTTCTACAGCATTCTTCTCTTCCCTCATGACCTGGTCACCCTTTGGGGCCAGATGCCATGCTTTGCCAAGGAAGGGAGCAAGTGTTCATTGAGCACCTATTATGTGCCAGCACTGTATATACACTATTCACTTAATCCTCACGACAACTCTATGAGGTAGGTCCTATCATTAGTTCCTTTTCACACTGAAAAAGAAAAAAAAAAAAAAAAGAGGCCAATGCCCTAAAGTCACACAGGCAGTGAATGGCAGACCCAGAGTTCAACCTCATGTTTCCAGAATTTGAACTTTATGTCCTTTCCATTCTCGTGAGGCAAATGAAGTACTGATTTAGAGAAGAAGAGCACTGAACATGGCCTCCCAATTCTCAGGTTTTGGGGGGTGGGGATTAAGAGGCTTCCTGAAGTTTCATTATGTTACCTTATTAAACATGATTTTTATTATCTGTTGTGCATCAGAACCACTAGAGGAGCATTTTCACTATACACATGCCTGGAATTCACACACTGGAAGACCTGGTTAGCAAGAGAATAAAATGTATTTAGATTTTCTTGCAATTTTTAGAAACGATACCAAATATAAATAGTAAGAGAATGAATGAAGCTCAAAGGAAATGTATCAAATAAAAAAGATAGATTTTAATTAATTGGGGCTAAGTTATTAGCTCTTAAAGACATCAGAAAATTGCAGTAGGATGGCATTCTGGTTTTCTTGTTTGTAATCCTTGGATCAGACAAGGTTGTCTGGGTCTCCATCAACAGCTATATTCAAAGAGCTGTTCTTTTTCCTGTCCTCAATTCAATTCATTCATTTTTTTTTTTTTGAATGCCTGTTCTTTGAAAGGCTACTTTTTTACAAGTCACATCAGGAAGAAAAGGTTAAATTCAACCATAAATTTAACAAGCATTTATTGACTGCTTGATGTATGCAAAGCTCCATGCCAGCAATGCAGGTCTTGAAAGAAAGGAGAAAAGGGGAGACAGAGGTCGGGAGGGCATTTCAGGAAAATCGAACAAAGTGATGGTTCAGAGAACTTCTGCAGATTTTAATTAATACAAATATGTCTATATATATATATCTTATAAAACAAACAAACACACTTCTTCTAGGCCTTAGGGACTGTGCAGTAGACTGTATTATTTGTTAGTAATTATTTGTTCATACTTGTCTAGGTAGAGTACTTTGCTGACTCCACCAGCTACCAGCCCCACCCCTCCACAGCTGACTTTGGGCTTGGCCTTAGGACTTGCTTTGGCCAGTGGCGTGTGAGTGGACATACTCAGTATGCCCACTTGCATGTTTTGACTCAACCTTCTGAACTCGTACTGTCCACCTGCAAACAACAGTGGCTGCTCCTTCAGTCTTGTCCCCGAAACGAGAAGACAGAGAGACCTGGATCTTTCCCACATGCTATCAAGTCCAGCACACCCCAGCAGCATCGAGCAGCTCCACAACCACAGACCCACAAGTGAAAAATAAATGTTTGGAATTTAAGCTACTAAGCTTCGAGGTACTTAGTAATGCACCATTATTGCTGCAAAGGCTGACCGATACATCCTGTAATGGTTTACAAAGATGAGCAGCATGAAATGTTCTAGAGATACTCCCCTGGAGCTCATCTAGTATTAGTTTTCTAAAACTCCTGTAACAAAGCACCATGAACTGAATGGCTTACAAAACAGAAATTGATTGTCTTGCAGTTTTAGAAGCTCAAGGTCTGAGATCAAGGTGTAGTTAAAATTGGTCCCTGCCGAGAGCTGTGAGGAAGATTCTGTTTTGTGTCTCTCTCTACTTCTGGTGGTTTGCTGGCAATCTGTGACATTGTAGAAGCATCACCCCGCTTTTTCTCTTCATCCTCACATGCGTTCTCTCTGTGCCCAAATGTTTTCATAAGCATGAAATCTTTTAATAAGGACACCAGTCATATTCGATTAGGAGTCCACTCACTGCAGTATAATTTCATCTTAACTAATTGCATCTGCAATGACCCTATTTCCAATTCTGTGGTATTCTGTGGTCCTGGGAATTAGAACTTCAACATATGAATGGGGGAAGGGGGGGCAGGCACAGTTCAATTCATAACAGTGCTTTTTTATACTGTGTTCCTTAAACCAGGGGAAGACCAGAGACCAAACATCATTATGGCTTACACTCCCCCACCTTGGGCCACTGGCCCTTATTGTAATCATTCTCACTTTGAGAGGAGTGGGTTGTTGATGACATGGTATGTGTTTGAGCCTTAGGCTTACAAGGCTTGTAAGTTCTGGAACCAGGCTGAGAATCCAGGTGTCTGGATATTAGAACATCTTTCCTATTCTATTCTGCCTTTTTAGTGGTCAGTGATTCAGGGAGGCAGCTAAAGTAAACAAAATAAAGAAATTAACAGGAAAGCAAAAAACAACAATCACATACATTCAAATCACCTATAAACCTCATTTACCCTTAGCAAGACAAAGTTTCAAAGGCATGAAATCTCTGAAGAAAATAAACAGATTAGTGGTAGAGGATAGCTTTAGCAATCAAAAAAGGAAGTAAATATGGTTGTACAGGATTTTTTAAAATATGAAAGTAACATTTTATAAACTTGATGAAATGAATCATTTTTTGGAAATTACAGAAATTGACTCGAGAGGTAGAAATCACAGTAATTATAGATAGATGAAAAAGTAGTTAAAGTCTCCTCCTATAAAAGGTAACAAAGCCAGATTTATGCAAAAAGTCTACTGGACTGTGAGGAACAAATGATAGAAATCTCCCCCAAATATTGGGTTGGCCAAAAAACCGAACAAACATTTTGGCCAGCCCAAATATTTACCCATCATCCTTATGAATACAGATCAAAAACTGTTAGTAAATATTAGCAAAACTGGATACAGCAGAAGA
Organism: Neophocaena asiaeorientalis asiaeorientalis; assembly: GCF_003031525.2. Taxonomy (NCBI): domain Eukaryota; kingdom Metazoa; phylum Chordata; class Mammalia; order Artiodactyla; family Phocoenidae; genus Neophocaena; species Neophocaena asiaeorientalis. Next base: position 2,915,085 of record NW_020172812.1, on the reverse strand, counting down.
ATCATGACCAGGATTTTTTCCATGAATACAAGCATGGTTCAACATTAAATATCTATTATGTAATTTATTACATGAAAAGGTGAATGGTGAAGAAATATACTTACCAGAGGCTAAAGAATTTAATAAATTCAAAATAATTTTTTCTTTTTAAAATTCTTTATAAGCTATGAATAAAAGTAAACTTAACTAGAAACCTATCGTGCGAGAAAAAAACCCCAAAAAACAGACCCACTATCAATAAAACTACACGTCACATATTCCAAATGTTAACCTCTCAGCAAAGAATTACTTAATATTTGATTCCTCTGCACCAACTTCGTGATCTTTTTATAGGTCTTCAGTGTTTTACTCTCCTGGAAAAGATGCCATGGTACCTTCCCAAATACTCTCCTGGATAATTACTATGTGTGTTATCAATGCTTTCTTTATACGGACCTTGAAGTTTCTAAATTACGACACAAGTGCCACTTTCATCTGCCTTTTTGAGTATCTTGGGTCTTATCTCCCCCACTTGATGTCATAAGACCCCTTTCTTCCTTGTTTACCATAAGGCAATTCTTGAAGAGCTGTTTGTTAGGTTATGCTTAGGTTATAAAAAAAAGAAACTGTGATTATTTTTATGTGAAAAAGACTGAATTATTGTGTTTGTTTCCCTCATTTCTTCCTCTAGACAATTATTTAGACAGAAAACAAAAGGTTTGCTTGTAAAATTCTAACTCTATGATCTTTTTTATCTATAACGGCAGCAAGTCCCATACCTCATGGTAAAATCTTAGAAGCAATCCCATTAAAATCAGGAACAAGGTAAGGAATCTGGCTATAAGTTCCCATTATTCAACACTTAATGGAACAAGAAAAATAGGTGAAGTGCAAACACTGGAAAAGAATAAACAAAGCTACCCTAGTTCGCAAATAGTATCATTGTCTAACGAGAAAATATCTCAGAATGTGTTATAATAAATACTGAAACTATTAAGACTGTTCATTAAGTTGGTCTGATAAAAGATCAACACAGGAAACTTGGGTTGTTTTCTTATTCATAGCAATAGCCGTAACCAATTAGAAAATACAAAGGAAAAATATACTCCATTCAGAAAGGCAAAAATAATTATGAAGTACTTAGAAATAAAAGTGGCAAGAAATATGCAAGGCATTATTTTAAAGACTGTAATACTAAAGATATAGAAGAAGAACCGAAGAGATGGAAGGGCAGGTATATTCCTGGATGAGATTGAATTTTCTAAATATGTACCCTCCAATTAAATTATAGATTTTGTGCATTCCCATTAAAAATTAGAATAGAGGGGCTTCCCTGGTGGCGCAGTGGTTGAGAGTCCGCCTGCCAATGCAGGGGACGCGGGTTCGTGCCCTGGTCCAGGGGGGATCCCACATGCCGCGGAGCGGCTGGGCATGTGGGCCATGGCCGCTGGGCCTGTGCGTCCAGAGCCTGTGTTCCACAACGGGAGAGGCCACAACAGTGAGAGGCCCGCGTACCGCAAAAAAAAAAAAAAAAATTAGAATAGAATTTCTTTTTGAATTTGACAAACTGATTCTAAAGTTCATCTGCAAGAATAGCTAAAAAAAAAAAAAAAAAAAAAAAAAATTAGAATAGAATTTCTTTTTGAATTTGACAAACTGATTCTAAAGTTCATCTGCAAGAATAGCCACGACAGTTTTCAAAAAGAACAAGGAGGGTTGTGGTAGGCAGCTTCTAAAGTGACCCCCAATGACCCTTACTTCCTAATATTCATGACATATGTAATCCCTTCTGCTTGAGCATGGGCTAGTTCTAATGTCTCATGTCTAATAAATATAACATGGCAAAAGTGATGATGTCACTTCTGAGATTAGGTTAAAAAAGGCTGTGGTTCCATATTAGACACATTCTGTTGCTCTCTCATGTGATCTAGAGCCAGGAAGCTGCCATGTTGTGAGCTGCCCTTTGGGGTAGAGGCTCATGGGGCAAGGAACTGATGTCTCTGGCCAATAAGCCAGTGAGGAACTAAGGCCTGCCACCCCACATGAGTGAGTTTGGAAGTGGATTCTCCCAGTTGAGCTTTGAGATAAACACAGCCCCATGTGCCACTTTGATTGCAGTCTTGTGAGAGATCCTAACCCGGAGGCTCACAGCTAAGCCACGACCAGATTTCTGACCCATAGAAATGGAGAGATAATAAGTGTTTGTTGTTTTGGGTAATTTTTATACAATAATCAATAATTAACACACCCATAAATATTCAATTCCTTTAACCACAACTGCCTCAATCTCATTCAGCTTCCATTAAAACTTAAAACAGAGAACAGATGAGTCACGGAGCTCTGCAGATTCAGGGTCCCATGAGAGTTAGGCTCCTTGGAACTCTTACTCTTACTCCCATGTTGAGGAGTTTTGTGTGGAAAAGCAGGTGCATTCACCGAAGGAATGTCCTGAAAGCTGTCATACCTTCCCAGGGCAATCTTTCTTTTAGAAACTGCAATGAATTTATTTTTATTTATTTTTCATTTTCACAATGTTGATTCTTCCAATCCAAGAACCTGGTACATCTCTCCCCTCCCAGGACAATCTTTAACTTCCTATGTTCACAACCACTCAGCTATGGTCCTCAACCTTGTGGGCTCAGCAACCTGATTTTGTGGCCAATGTCTGATTCATCCCTTAAGAGTGGACTCGTATTAGCCAAGCACGTGAGACTGAAGAATAAAATCATTTCCATTTACAAATTTAAAAAGAAAATTCTAACTCACATGGGATCCTGAATACACTGCTCTTCATGAATCATCTCTTCTCTCTGGGTAAGTTTCTTAGGCAGCAATGGAAGATGAATAAGTTCAGGAAGTTGGTTAAAGGAATCAAATTAAACATTAATTATATTAATTATCGATTGCTACATAAAAATTACCGAAACCGAACAGCTTAAAACAACCACTTTGAAACTTTGAAGTGCTTCAGAACCTGAAATGCTTACTGCAGGACCTGGCAGCTCTCAACAAACAGGGGTTATTATGGTCATCCATCTCCTGTGTTCTCACCAGTGCTTAGGTACAAGAGGGGCAGCATGGAGTCTTGGACGGAACATGGGCCTTGATATCAGATAAATCGAGGTCCAAGTTCCTATGCTGCCATTTATCACCTGTACTTTCTACTTCGACTGCAGGAAAGGGAGCAGCAGTTTGCTTCTGTCAGAAGTCCTTGAGAAAGTAAGTAGATGCATAGTAGAGGTATTTGAGACCATCTAGATACAACAAATAATAAATAAGCCTTAGAGATACAATGAACAATATTGTGTAACATATTGCATTATAATTACCAAACTTGCTAAGAGACTATAACTTAACTACTCCAACTCCAAAAAAGAAAGGATAATTATGTAACGTGATAAAGTTGCTCACTTTCACTACAATGGCAATCATATCACAGTATGTAAATGTATCCAATTAACATGTGACCCAAGTCAAATATATTTCAATAATAAAAACTAAATTAAAGAAATAAAAATAAGACTAGATAACATATTGCCACAAAAAAAGCAAACAAAAAATCATCTAGAGAAATCCAAGGATCATAAACAAAAATATATCTTAACAAGGCTGAATGGCAAAAACATTTTAGAATCAGGGGTTACAAACTCAAACGTCTGCTCAGAAGGCAATGTAAGTAGATGAAGCCTCTAGGTTTGAGGGTCATCTAACTCTTTCAGGTCTTCACCAATTCTGTTCCTGCTGGCTCCTTGGGAAACCAGCCAGTTGTGCCATGGCCCATGTGCTGTGGCCTGCAAGATGCTCAAAGCTTCCCTGCTACCAGCTGTAAGGGTCCCTGGCAAACATGGGAAATGATAGGACAGGTGTGTGGGAACAGAGGCTGAGTTGTCCTGCCTTGGAGTTTATAGAGAGTAGTCAGTGCTTGTGCTACAGCAGTTTCATCATTTTTGGTACGGTGTAAATCTAGATCTATATATTTATTTTAGTGTTTGTGTGTTGTAAGGAATACCTCTATTACTTAAAATGGTTTTTTTGGTTGATCAGCCTCGTACAGACACAGAATAACACCATAGAGAGGCACATGAAAGTGAAAGAGATTTACTATACTCACAGGTCCCAGAAGAGGTAAACCCAGCACTACATGCAGGCGACAGCATGGGAGGAGGGCCAAGGGAGTAGACTCAACCAAGCAGGTGGGCAGCCAAGAGAGAATGAGGACCTGTGGACAAGTGCCTGTATTGGGGGTCAGAGTGAAGCACATAAGCAAAAAGTGTGAGCAGATTTCATTAGTGTGATTGAATGCCACTAGGTCAGAGGGAGGGCAAGAAGGGGAACTTGCAGTGGGGACCAGCCTTATCACACTGGTGCACCTGGTCACCTGGGCAGCGTGCTCACAGTCTATTTATGGGGATGTTCAGGAATCAGAAAAATATGAAGTTTAAAAATTTTACAATATGGTTTGGTAGTGCTTTCTAAAATTTATTTTGCAATAAAAACCTCTTGGTAGCAATGAACTTATAGAAAGGAGAGTACTAATTATCATTTTTTAAGGGAAGATGGTGATAAATGTTCACTATTCTTCCTTTATCAAAAATAAGGTGACCATATATGCGTGGGTTTATCTCTGGGCTTTCTATTCTATTCCATTGATCTATATTTCTTTTTTTGTGCCAGTACCATACTGTCTTGATTACTGTAGCTTTGTAGTATACTGGGAGGGAGGGAGACGCAAGAGGGAAGACATATGGGGATACATGTATATGTATAGCTGATTCACTTTGTTATAAAGCAGAAACTAACACACCATTGTAAAGCAATTATACTCCAATAAAAATGTTAAAAAAGAAAGAAAATAGGGGAGAAGATAAATATATAAGATAAAAAATATATATAGCTGATAATTGTTAAAAGAAGTTCAAAAAATAAATTAAATAATAAATAATAACAAAAAAAAGAAAGATACTGTGAATAACAGTAAAAGTATCTCTGAAAATATTTTGATTGACATATTGTTCCATTTCAATACAAAACAAAATAGATTTGGAAATAGTCTCCATTTAGCATAATTGACTCTAAGTTTACTGGGTACCTCAGCATGTATAGATAGAATATTTTCTTCATTAACAATATTATATTCTATGGAGAAGAGACAGATGAAAGTATAAACAATTTCAAATTGATTAACCATAACAGCAATATTGAAGAAAATTACAGGAGATTTTATTTTAAAAAAAAAAGTAAAAATAAGGCTGAATTGAAAAAACTACTTTCTTCAGCAAAATACTAGTGTCACATAATAAGACAAAGATATGGCCCTGAAATTGATTAAAGTTCAAGAATATTTATCCAAAATAAATATACTGCTTATGCTATTTTTTAATATTAAAGAAAACCTATAAGGGAATTTAAAACTTTGATCTATTATCACTTACGTATTCAAGTTTTTTAAAAGATTTTTAGTTTTGAAAAACAGTTTTGAATAAACTTTTTTGCAGGTCTGCCAATACAATAAAACCAATATTTTGTTAAATATTTTAAAAATCACTTAATTCTAACAATTTTAGCGTCCCCTTTCACTTTCAAAAATGTCCCAGTGGGGTGGTATATTATGTGGTCACTTTGGCTTTACATGTCTGGACATCCTGCTACCCCACTACAGGCCTCTGAAGTTTATGGGTTTGTCTTTACTTGTCCTTAGACTCAGTTTGGATGAGTTCTTAGAGATGGAGTCCACCCTCTCATTTACAGATGAGGTTGCCTCCTAGAGCTAGCTTAGTTCTTCGAGGTGGCATCTTCCACTGTCAGGAGAGGACCGGAAAAATTCCAGGGTAGGTACTTACCAGACAAAGAAAGAATCCCAGGATGTTCTGGAATAGCCAAACCAATGCTGACAAAGCGGGTAGGGGGATTTTCCTCTCAAGAAATTGATTCTCTTTGAAGGATCTGAGAAAAGTGCACAGAAAAAAAAGGAAGGGGGGCAACCTGTAAAGCCCACACAGCTGGAGAACTAAAGATCATAAAGAAGCCTTTGGATACGTAAGAAAATAGCAGCAGTTACATGCATCAAGCACCTACCACGGCATGTGTCAAGCACTTGCTGGGCACATTACATACATGGTCATGCCTCATCCTTTCAACACACCTACGAGATGGGTATTAGATCCATTTTACTGTTGAAATCCTGAAGCTCACTCAAGTCTAAGGGCTCTTTACTGCTGCACCCCAGTAGAGGGGAATGGAGAGCAATAGGGAAACAAAGAAAGAAGGAAAGAACAGAAGATGAAAACAGGCAAGAAAATCAAGATTACAACTTGAGAAAACTATTCGTTCATGTAAACCAGCCTGAACAAAGACCTTAGCAAAATATGAAAAATCTAGAGGTTCAAAATATATAGGTTTTGAAGCCTCTTGAGAGCAGTGGTCAGCTAGAGACTTTATTCATCCAATCAGAAACAAACATGCCCTCTTGTGGGTGATGAGTGTGCAGAGAGCCAAAGCTCAGAATTAATTACAGAGTGGCTACAATACCAGCCATCCTCTGGAAGTCTGCTGTGAACACACAGTGGAATGTAGAAATAGCACGGGTAATCAGATCCACGGGTTGCTGGGGACGATGCACATTATTCTCCCCAAATTAAAGCACTCTATTCATGTCCAGAGCTTGAAAATTCATTTCTCGGTAAAGGTCAAGAAAAGCAAACACTGCTTGAATTCAATTATTAAGCCAGCTGTCAGTCACTGGTAGTGACAGAGACAGGAAGACATATTGAGGCAGGAAATTGGCTGAAATTAGCATGACAGGGTCCTTGCATCTTTAGTCAGAAACTCCTCTTTTAGAAATACTTTATCGCTGAAAGAATGATGCCAAGTTGGCATCTATTATATCCCCTTATAGCTTTATCTCATTTTTTAAGTAGCAAATCTAGCAAGACCTTAGTTCACTAAGAGGATGGATTTCAGAAGGGCTGATAATCATATTAATCGGTCATTGATTGTCCACATTCAAAGTAGCGTCCTGAAGCAAGATCAAAGCAGGAGATAAAAATCTGACCTCCTGGCACTTTGTTTTGTTTATAAGATTAGGTGTGAGAGAGTTGGTTCAGGCATCAGGTGAACCAATTTTACCGCTGAACCCGCCACTACTAACTAGAGGCAGCTTCAGAAGGTAGAAAGGACCCAGTAGGCTGGAAGGGAGTACTTGAACTATTGATGTACAGCGAATGAGAAAAAGGCCTAAAGCATCTGCCATCCCCTCCTAGAACCAACTCTGCTACTAATTTTTCCTCTGTAACTTTGGAGGATTCACTTAACATCTCTTAATTTACATATTATTTGATTTTCACACATCAATATTATTAATATTTCCTTAAGCTTAAGTTACTGCCTCGCTACTGATAAATGTTCTTCTATTTTTTGTTTGTTTGTTTTGGGTTTTTTTTGCAGTACGCGGGCCTCTCACTGCTGTGGCCTCTCCCGTTGCGGAGCACAGGCAGACTCAGCGGCCATGGCTCACGGGCCCAGCCGCTCCGCGGCATGTGGGATCTTCCCAGACCAGGGCACGAACCCGTGTCCCCTGCGTCGGCAGGCGGACTCTCAACCACTGCGCCACCAGGGAAGCCCTCTGTATTTTCTGATGGTTCTTTATGCATGGGGTCATAACAGAGGAAGCAATCCCATCATTGTCTCAAATGATAATGAACAGTCTTCCACAGTCTACCTTGCTTCTCAGTAAACTCTAAAGCTTCTTCCAGCAGTAAAATTAAATGATGATGATACCTTTACTACTTTCAACCAATACATATTCTCCAGTCATTATGATGAGACAGAAATGCTTTCCTAGGCCAATGTCTGACAAGGAGTTAATGAGGTCTATAGAAAAGTTCAGGAATGTTCGCTAACCTGTCATCAATTCGAGAAACTACTTAAAGGGCATGATTAGTCACATTTTCAATAGTTTTTCATTTTTTTCAGCATAATGATGGCCACAGAGAAGAAATGACATTTTTGAGTTAGATGGAATTAGATAAAAATGATATAACCTTAAAAAGTTTCAAATACACACCTAACACCAAATAAGGTTTTATTTTTTAGTATCTCTTACACATATGTATAATTAAAACATATTTCATTAATATGCATACAAGGTCCTCATTATTTTCATTTGAAGTTTTTTAACTTTTAATATTTCGGGTGTTATTGACGGTTATAGTAGAAATGTTTCTAAGGTTTCTTGTGTTATGGATTTCTCTTCCTCTCAGCTGACATGGCTTTGGATTCTGTTAGCTATAGTGTAAGTCAGTTTCTCTTCTAGAGCATTCATCTTCTCAAAGCCACAAGATCTAGATTCAATTCGCTGGGAAAAAAACGTATACAGCACAGGGCTAAGAACTGTGTGAGAAAAAGAGAACACAGGCCTCACCCTCAAGGAAACTGGACCCACATGACCCTCCTAGGATGACCGCCCTTCCCTGCTGGGACAGGGGCTTCAGTTAGAAATAACGAAACCCCAAAGGGTTCTGAACACCCTGGTAATGCTTCCTCTCCCCTTCCTCAGGACATCACAAGCCTCAGCTGCCCATACTCCATGCCCTGTAACTGGAGACTGCAATTAGCTGCAATTGTCTTCCATCAGATGCATCTCACCATGCCTCGCACCCGTTTGCCTCAGTCAAGTCTAAGATCATTCTGCACCTAGTATCTTATACCTATGTGTTCAATACGTATACAAACTTGACTCGGTTTCTTACTCCTCCCCAACCCCCAAACTTACCCTCTGTAAGTCACACTCTGTCATCTCCCAAGTCTGCTAGATGCTCACCTCTTCTCTGAACATCCCCATGAGCTGGCCCTCTGTGGTCTGGCTCCTGCCTCCCTCTACGAAAGGGAGAAGTCTCTTATCCCTCCTGACCTCCGACTCCTCTCAGCCTTTCTCGTTCTACCCTAAGCACTCAGGTTTTCTTGATGTTGCTGGAACTCTCTAAGCTCCTTCCTGCCTCATGGCCTTTGTACTTGTTACTTCTGTTGAGAATACTCTTCTCCTAGATCTACACGTGGCCACTGCCTTGCTTCACTCGTGTCTCTACTCAAATATCACTCCTCAGGGACACCTTCTCCTACCACTGATCTAAATTAGCCACCACCCCTCACACCCACCACAAGTCCCCACCTCACCACTCCCTATCTCTTTTTTAAATTTTTATAGCACTTATTACATTGCTATCAGCGTCTCTGTTTTGCTGGCTTATTTGCCGTTATCCTGCTAGAGAATACGCTACGTTTGGGAAAGAACATTGTGCCAAGAACAAGTCTGACTCAGTTATAGTTACTCAATAAGTATTTGTTGAATGAAGGAGTGAATGAATATTCTAGAATTTCTAGAATGCTCCAGGAAAAAAGTCATGGTTACACAGGTTTCATAAACAGTAAATACTATAAACACAATTTTGAAGATTCACAGAACAAATTCCCTTATGCAAGGCTATGACATGTCTCAGAGTGAGAGACCCTTTTAATCCAGCATTTCACAAACTTACTTCATCACTGTATTCCTTTCTGAGCTTCACCTATAAACACCCTATAGGATCAGAGCTCCACTTGGGAAAAGCTGTCATTGGCTATGGAAATCCATTGAGGATATTTTAGAAGGGGAATGACATCTTCTGACCTTCAGCTCCAATTTTCTAAAGTCTCTCCTAGACCAAGAACAGAACCTCGGTCTCAGTAGTCCAGGCTCTTGCAATCTGGGACTCACATGAGAGAACAAAGAGTCTATCTGCTGGTGGCCACTTGGGAGATTTTCTTACCGAAAGAGCCACATGGAGACAAGCAGTGTGACACCCAAGCTTGTCTCACACAGGTCGCAGGAACCTTCCGTACGGCAGCATCCAATCTTGCCCAATTCCTGGTTCCTCCCAACACTGAACCACTCTCCTCGTTGGTAAGACGTGTGGGTTGAGTGACATTGTTAGGAGAATGAAGATAAATCTACTTGCCATTGCAACTTGCTACTTTCCCCAAGAAGATCATTGTATTGTCTTCCCATGAGCCTTAGTTCCAGGAAGTACTGCAGCCAGAGCCTTCGGGAGCCTTCCATAGGAAATATCTGGATCATGTTACATGCCCCCAAATTTCCATGGGGGCAAAGCGAGTGGTTGAAGACAGAGAAACACAGTCTAGAATGCTCTCTTCAACTTAATTCTAACTTCTGATGCTTAAGTGAGACCCCACCCCCAAAAAACCCTCCCAATCTTGATTGAAGCCCCCTAACAAATTCTTCCTAATTGATTACTCTTCTTACTTTCTGTCTGCTCTACAAACCCACAACCAGGTTATTCTATCTGCCTTGGTAGCAGTTTAAAAGTTCACCTGGAAATATGAGAAATTTTAAGCATGAAAGTGGTCTCCAAATGTTTTTGATCGCACACTGCATGAACAAGAAACTTTGAGCATGTATATATTTTTTTATAAATTTTGAGCAAGTATTCATATAAATACTGGACATAAAGTATTTATATGCACCACCATATTAATATATGCACTACAAAACACACAAAAATTTTTTAATTTTAAAGGATGAGGTCAAATTGAAATAATATTTTTAACAGGATTCTTTTGTCTTCAAGTTAACTAGTATAGAGCTATGCATCACTTTCTTTTGTATTTAAGAAATCACCCCCATGTTTTATTTTCTTTGTTCTAAGACTTTTAAAGAAAGTTTTTTCAGACACACAGAAAAGTTAAAATAATAGTATAATGAACATCTGGATACTCACCACCTAAATTCAACATTAATTAACATTTTTGCCACATTATCCGTGTTGTGTATATGTGTATAATGGAACCATTCGAAAATAAGCTAAATATATTATGCCACTTCAGCCATAAATACCTCAGCTTGTTATCTCCTCCAATTAAGAACATTCTTCTCCAGCATCAAAATGCTATTATTGCAGCCAAAGGAATTAACAATAATTTCCTAATATCATCTAATATTCGGTTCATATTCAAATTTCTTTGACAGTCCTAAAAATATCTATTTTTCCCAAAGAAAGATCAAATCAAGATTTATGTATTGCGTGTGGTGGTTATAATTTTTTATTCTCTTTAAGTCCAGACTGGTCCCCCTACAATCTTTTTAGAACATTGTCTTTTTTTAAGAGATCAGGTAGAACATCCCACATTTTGTTTACCTGATTATTTTATTGTGGTGTCATTTACCATGTTCCTCTGCCCGCTATACTTCCTGTACCCTGAGAGTTAGGTTCAAAGGCTTAATTAGATTCAATAAAATATTGTGGTCATGAACATCACTTCAGGAAGCACATAAGGTCATATTGGTGGGTGACAACTTCTCTCTCCATTGTAAAGCTACATTTTCTCATCTGTAAATTATCTGCAGGATGACACTTTTCAGGATGTGTTTGTTGATGGCCCTGGTCTGAATTCATGGGTACATTGGGGGGTTAGAAAATGGTGATTTCCTAGTTCTCTCATTTCTCCTCCTTTTATTAGCTGGCATTCTACTGTGAAAAAGAGATTTCTCTCATCTACAGGGGATGAAATACAGTTTTTCCCCAAAGGCAGGATAAATGTTTCTTCAAATTTGCAGAGTAAGAAGTTAATGAGTTTTTTCCTTCTTTTACTTTGTAAGAAATATTATTAATAGTAGTAACAGTAGTATTCTATATACTCACAAATTTGTATGTATTTAATATTTTGTTATGAATTAGAGTCACTAGTTTTTTGTTTCACTTACAACTTTGGTAGTTAAAGCTATACTTAAATCTCTAATCAGCTAAATAAATGCTGGCGCACTGGGATCTGAAGATCTGCAAGATTTTTTTTCCTTTAAGAAGACCCTGTACATATTTGAGCTTAAGAAGCATTGAAATAGTACCTGTATAAAAGAATAAACTTTGAGACTCATTACTTGACAAAATGCCAAGAAGTTCACCTTAAAGCGTTGTATCAGATGTTTTAAAAGACAAACAGTATCTTTTCAACATTTCTACCTCAGTCTGCTTCCTTAAGTACTGACTTTTGGAGAAAACAGGAAAGGAAAGATCATAACAAATATTGATGGTTAAAATTCCATTAAAAAAAATTCCCTTAATTGAAAACTATAGTGTTGATTATATAGCTTAATCATAGTGTAATAATTAAAAGGGGTTTTGTTCTTTCCTTTTTGCCGGATGCAGCAGACATCAATTTTGGCTAGCTTAAGGAAAATAAAAAAGACCCTGTGGCACTTCAGACAAAGGTCTGGGGATACGCTCTCTAGACAGCCACAGTGCAATTGCCCCAGCTCCAACTCCTCCCTTCTGTTCTTATCCAGGACAAATTCTCTGGAAGGAACACCTGATGGGCCTGTGGGGTCTGGGCTCACCCTGATCAGTGGCTGAGGTCAGAGAGGCAGGATCCTGAAGCTGGGACATGGTCCCCAGAGCCACTCTTGGGCATGTTCTCAGAGACAGCAGATCATACCAGCAGGCAGCCTCTACCAAGGAAACTTCAGATGTTCTTTACAATGAACTGAGAGTGGCTGCCATTGGTGAGATGGTGTGTTGAGTGAAGACGTGGGAATTTCATTAACTTTGTCATTCTGATTGTGTCGATAGCTCTGTTTTGTTAAAACAAAACAACTTAGGTGATTGTGATTTTTACCGTTTAGAGGGACTATAGGTAGGGTGCCAGCTTGGAAAACAAAGTTTGGGGGAACAAACATGTATCCTTGATTAGGAAAATTTTACCTGAATATCCAGCCTGCTACTTCCAGACATTTGTTTATTTCACAGACCAGTAAACCTGCTAAGTCACAAAAGTGTCATCTCTTTATCAGGTGGCATGGTTAATATTTAGGCATAGATGATTTGTGCCATCTTGAGATGGCAACCATTAATCACAAATAACAAGTGTTATATCTAAGAAGAAAACAATAGGCAGATTGATCTGTGGCTATTAATTAGACACACCAAGCAACGTGATTTTATCTCCTGTCGGTTAGCACTTAGATAGCACTGTCCAAAGAATGTAAATCCCTCCAGCATGTAATCAAGGGTGTTGGAAACACAGTTTGCTTAATCTCAGTTTTGGAAGAACAAATTTCTCTTTCAAAAAAGAAGGGATGAATTCCAATTATATGCTGTCATTAAGCTAGCATTAACACAATTAGGGGATATTCTGGACTTCTCATGTAAGCACTGGGATGGGGTGGGGGTTGTTTGGAGTCTTAATTAGCTCACATTCTTCAAACTGCGTTTTCTTATCCAGTGGTACCAGTAGGTGAAAACCCCCCTGGCTTTTCACCTTGCCCTGTTATAATACACAGAATAACAACGATCATGGGTGGGTGCTTGCTGACCTAATGATGCTGACACAGTGGAGGAGTCCAAGCATCAAGACATCTAGGAGAACCCGGTCACTCAGTATTTATGACAGATGTTAAACACCATGGAATGTCAAGAGATTTCCAGGAGGAGGGGTGAAGACTCCTTCCAGAATAAAGGATGAGGATGCAGCACTGAGTGGGTTCATCCCACTCAGCCTGTTTTTATGATGCTCCTTCTCCAGCTTCCCCGAACTCCTCACCCAGGAGTTACATTGATAAGTGCTTGGAATTTGGAGGGAACTGGGGAAATTTAGCTTAAATTTTTTTTCTAAATCTATCAGATTTTCTAAAATCTATCAGATTTGGCATGGGGAATGCCTTGAATCCATAAAATCTCTTACATTTCTACTAGTTAAATTGTTTTTGTTTGAATTTATGTTTTGGCAAAACCCCAGGAGCCATGGGCATAGGGGGATTCGTCCTGGTCACTAAAATAGCTTTCATTGACAGAAATGTTATTGACAGCAGCAGAAATAATGCATGTGTCTGAGGGCTTTATCTTGAGACTGTACTGCTTATCTCTTTCACTGCCAGCCTCGATTGCGATCCTCAGCAATGATTTTTTTTGGACACAAGTGGTACTTAAATATGTTCTTGTTATAATATAATAATATACTCTGGGAATACATTAGTACATGGGCTGAATTTGACAGTCCACCCTTACTCCCCTCCCCCTCCCACATCCATTCCCATTCTCACAGGTAAGTACTATTAACAGTTACCTATACCCTGCTTTTTTTCTATTCAAATGTACATAAATACACACAGGTACTTCTTCTTTGCATAAATGCAGTCATACTGGTCTAATTATTCAATGACTTCTTTTTTTTTACAAACAGCATTTCTTGGAGAGCTCTTCATATTTGTACATAAGTCAAACACATTCTTCTTAATGGCTGCATAATACTCCACGATATGGCAGCTTCATAATTTATTCAACTATTTCCCTATTGATAGATGGAAATTTAGGTTCTTTTCTTTTTTGTTTTTCTTTCTTATTAGAGACAAGGCTACAATGGACTTTTTGGAATATTCATCTTTACACTTGGACACAAAGTTTTTTGTAGGACTGTTTCCTCAAATAGGAACCTGAGTCAAAGGGCTTGCACTTTAAATATTTGTAACTATGGCAAAATTGTCTTCCAGAAAGGCTTGACCATTGAACACTTCCTTGTTATCATTGAAAGTTGTCAATATTTGAGATTAAAACTTGGCAGTCAAGAACTCTTTCATCATGTTAATTTGTACCCATGTACAGTGAGGCTGAACGCATTTTCACATACACACTGGCAAACTGCTTATCTTCTATGAATCACCTGTTCATGTCTCTTGTCCATTTTTCTTTTACATTGTTCATAGATTTTTATGTGTATACGTTGCATATACTGCAAATATTTTCCCTCAGTCTGTTGCTCTATTAAAACAAAATTTCTTTATTTTTGAGTGACATGTGTCGTGTTTTTTCTTTATAGATTCTGAAGCGTGGGTTTTGCTTAGAAGGGCTTTCCTTAACGTTAGGTTAGGGAACTATTTTACATTTCCTCCCAATATTTTATTTCCCCCATGTTTTTTCTTTAATCCATCTGAATTTTATTTTTCAGAATCTGAGGCGAGTATAATTTCATTATTTTTCAACTTGGCCCAATTGGTTTAAAATTGCACTTTTATCATAAGTTAAATTCCTATATACACATGGGTCTGTTTCTAGAATCTCTATGCTGTTTCATTCATCTGTTTGTCTCTTCCTGTATTGATAACAATTTTTTAAAAGCACGTATACCTCTATTGTTTAGATATAGACAATTTGACTAGGTGGTTGAGTCTTCTCATTGTTCTTGTTCAAAAATTATTGATTTGTGAAGTATATTTTTCTTCAAAATGAACTTTAAAATTGCAAACTTGTCAAAACTTTAGGTTGTAAAACTCTATAAAAAATACATTCAGGGCTTCCCTGGTGGCGCAGTGGTTGAGAGTCCGCCTGCCGATGCAGGGGACACGGGTTTGTGCCCCGGTCCGGGAAGATCCCACATGCCGCCAAGCGGTTGGGCCCGTGAGCCATGGCCGCTGAACCTGTGCGTCCGGAGCCTGTGCTCCGCAACGGGAGAGGCCATAACAGTGAGAGGCCCGCGTACCGCAAAAAAAACATTCAAAATTTTACTTGAGATTTCATTGAATTTACTGATTAGAGAGATTTATATATTTTTCCACTTCATTGAGGTATGATAAATAAAAATTGTATATAAGGTATACAACATGATGTTTTGACATAATATATATTGTGAAATGATTACCACATCAAATTAATTGTCTTTCAACATTGCATTTTTAATCTAGAAATATAGTGTGCATTTCCATCTATGTCAGTCTCTCATGCCCTATAAAGTTTTTAATATCTAATTCTATAGGTCTTACACATTTGTGTTAGGTTTATTACCAGGCATTTTCGACTTTGTTACTCTTCTGAATAAGATACTCATTCATTACATTTTCTAACTTGTTCCTGCAGATGTATAGGGAAGCTGTTAATTTTTGGTGATCTTGTATCTAGCCAATTTAAAAAATATCCTTGTTAGTTTTAATAATTTTTCAGTTCATGTGTTTCCTACGTAGCCAAACATGTTGCAGATAGTAACAGGTTTTGTTGGGGTTTTTTTCCTATCCAATATGGAAAACTCTTATTTCTCTTCATTTCTATTACCTGGGGAGGAAGACTCAGAAGACCATGAAACTGTAAAGGTGATCGTGGAAACCCTTGTCTTGTTTCAAACTCCTTCTCTGGGAACACTTCTAATGTTTCCCTATGAACTGCAATGTTTGCTGTAAATTTCAAATAAACACTTTCATCAACTTAAAGCAGTTTAATTCTACTCCTAGCTTACCAAGCGTTTTCTTCTTGCTATTTTGTTTTTCGAAAAACAATGTTGAATTATCCAGTACCATTTTTGGCTTTTCAGGAGATCATGAGAAGCTGTTCCTTCTTTAACCTGTTAGTGTGATGAATCACATTAATAGATTTACTGACACTGAACTACCCTTATATGCTCAGCATAAATCCTGGTGCATCATGATATCTTAATGCACTGTTGGAGACAAGTGAGTCATTATTTAGGATATTTATGTCTATGTTCAAACTGAGGTAAGTCTGTAAGTTTTTCAGTGCTGTCTTTGGCTGATTTGAAGAATTGGAGAGTTTTCCATGTTTTTCTATACTCTGTAATAGTTCTTATAACAGGAGGACTGTATGTTGAATAAAGGTTTAATAGACTTCACTTGTAATCCCCAGCATTTAGTACCACAGTAGGGGCAGATCTTCGAATACTTTCCATTTCCTCTATAGCTATTGATCTATTCAGATTTTTAAATCTATTTTAAAGTAAATGTTGATTAAATTATATTTTTATAGAAAGTCATACATTTATCTAGATTTACAAACTTACTGACAAGAAGTTGTACATATTATCTTACAAAAATTTTACAACATTCGTATGTATAGTTCTAACCATTTTTGTTTCTAATGTCTTTTTTTGCCACGTGTCTATTTTATCAGTCATTTCAAAGAATCTATTTTTGTGTATTATTGATCAAGTCTACTGCTTTTTCAAATCTTTTATTTCAAGTTTTCACTTTACTAATTCTGTCCTATTTTCCTCGGGTTTATTTTGATGCTTTTATCTTGCTTCTTGAGAAAACTTAGTTCATTTATTTGTATTCTTTTTTCCTAATATATACATTTAAGGCTATATATAACTGTAGAGGCCAAAGATTGAAGCAGGGAGCCCAAGCTGATAGCAGTGGAAGTTCAGAGATAGAGTCAGATTCTGGATATATTCTGAAAGTAGAACCATCAAGATTCTGCTAAGTGTGGGAGAAAATGGAAGGTCAAGAATAATATCAAGTTGTTTAGTCTGATCAGGAGAGGAAGGTTTGGGGGGTAGCGAGGAGGGCAGTTAGAATTCAGTATTGAACATGTAAAGTTTGAGATGTCTACCATACATTCAAGCGGAGATGTTGAGTAGACAATTGGGTATGTAAGTCTGGACTTTAGTTAGGGAAGAGGTTAGGTCTTGAGATACAAATTTAGGAGTTATCCATACATAGAAAAAACAAAATGAAACAAAACAGAAGATTGCATGAAATCACCAAGCAAATGAATGTAAATAGGAAAATGAAGACCAAGGACTCTGCTGCAGGGTACCCAGCATTAAGAGCTCATGGAAAAAAAAAAAAAAAGAGCTCATGGAAAAACTAAATACCCAGCAATGGACACTGGGAGTAAGGCAGAAAAATCTCAAGATACTCTAATTTCCTAGAAGTCAAATCAAGGAAGTGTCTCAAGGAGGTAGGAGTGACTTATTGTCTCAAATGTTGCAGAAAGTCCAAGAAGAATGAGGGCTGAGAATTGATCACAGGATTTAGAAGCGTGATCATTGATGCTCTTGACCAAAGCAGTTGCAATGGAGAGGTGATAAGGAAAGCTTGAGTTTCAAAGGAGTAGAGGCATTGGTGACAACAAGTATAGGCAACACTCTTGGGGAATATTTCTGTTAAGGGGAGAAGAGAAATGGAGTAGTAAAGCTGTGGGGAAAAGTGAAGTCAGAGGAAGATTTTCATTTGTTTTCAGGATGGAAGAAATATTCTTTATATGGTGATGGGAATGGTTCAGTATATAGGCAAAAACTGATGAGATAAGAGCAAAAGGGAGGAATTACCAGTGTGATATCCACGAGCATGAAAGAGGTGACTGAATATGGGGGACTGGTTTTAAATAGGAACACAGACAATTCAACTGTAATATCAGGAAAGACAACAGAGAATATGGGAATAGCTGGGAGATAGGTAGATAGAGGTGAGAGTCTGTAAGTTCTCATCTAATGGCTTCAATTATCTCCATGAAGTAGGAAGTCAAATGTAATCTCAGTACTTAGGCTTGTATCCATTCTGTAGCAACTGACATTGTTCGCTACTTTCTCTTTTAATAGTCCCTCAGATTTTTGCTTCTGCAACACAGCAAGTTCCCGACATCTCTCTTCTCCAACTCCTGTGAAGGCTTCTTTATCTTCCTACTCCTTAAATGCTGACACACAAGATCTTGTCTTCAACTCTCTTCTCCCTATTTATCACTCACCCCTTCAGTGATTGTGGACATTACTAGTGTTCACTCCATCTTGTTCTCATCTTTTCTGGGCACCCAAACTGTACTTTCCAGGCCCCTTTCAGTGGGCAAGGCGATGTGACTACTTCTGGCCAATGGGCTGTGAGCATGAGTGACACTTCCAGCATGAAGCATTTAATTAACAGGGTACAACCCTCCACTTTCTTTGTTCCCCTTGCAGTCATGATTGATAAGTTTTCATGTTCCGGTGGTACAACTACAAGATGACAGAGGTTCTGAAAGCCTGGAATTATGAGTTGCCACATGAAAGACACTGGCCTGGAGAGTCACCCAACACAAAAAATCTTGGCTGATGAAAACTTTCCTTGTGTTCAGGCACTGTGATTTGGGGGTTATCCCACCATAACTAGCCTAGTTGAATGGCACAGTGATCTAATTGAGTGGTTCTCAAAACACTGAGGCTTAAGACTCCTTTAACACGTAAAAATTATTGAGGACCCTAAAGATCTTTTGTTTATGAGGGTCCTATCTATACTTACCTGTTTTGAAATTATAATTGAGAAATTTAAAATATTTACTTGCTAATGCTTTTAAAAATAATAAATCCATTATACATAAACACAAATAATATATTTTATGGAAAATAATATTTTAATTTAGTGAAATGAGTGGCATTGTTTCACATTTTTGTAATCTCTCATTTTGTAAATCTCTTTAATGCCTGTCTTAATAAAAGACAGATTCTCATGTTTGCTCTCGTTTGTTGTTTTGCTCAAAGTATATAGAGAAAATTAGGCCTTATATAGATATATACTTAGAAAAGGAAGTATTTTAATAGCCTTTTCAGATAATTGTGAATATTATTTTCAAAATGTCACCCAAAATAGACAGACAGCAGCTTCTGAGATGTTAGGTGCAATGTGTAACCTGAAATCATATTAATGAACTTTACAGACTCTGTTACACTAAGTTTCATTGGTCTATCTTATGCCTTGAATGTATCTTTTATCCATGCCTGATTTTATAACATACATTGGTCATTCGTAAAATAATGGCTTGCTCAGTTTTGTAGATCTCCTAAATGTGGACACATTTCATTGTATTATATCACCATCAATATCATCAGAAGAGTTTTAAAAGTTCTGGGAAGCTATCAAGCTCACAGCAACATACACAAGTCTTCTAAAATTCTAATTTTTTCTTTGAAAGCTCAATTTTTACAATTACAACATATACTGTTGGTTGCTTTCCTTGAAAAAATAAGCTAAGTTCATTTTTGAGGAACTGTCTGCCACATACCCAAATTTGAATAACCACAGTATGTCTGCCAGTCACTCTTGAAGATAAAAATTGTATTCCATGAAAAAAATTTGCTAGTTCAGATTGTAACTCACATCAGACAAGGGCTCTTCCTCAAGAATGAGACTGTATTTCAATATGCAGCAAGACAGGACATTTAAATTATACTCCAGCATTCCTTTCTTGGACTATTTCATTTCTACCCATTATGCTGTTTGCATACTTGCCTCACTGCCTTTGTGAGCTCTCTGACTGTAGACCCCATGTCCTTTTCTTCCTTGTATTCTCCACAGTGTTCGGTAGTCACCGTTACTGAATGAATAAATATCCTATCTTCCCCAATAGACTGTAAGGACACTGAAAACAGAAACTCTGTGTTATTCTTCTTTGAATCACCAGCACCTAAGACAGGGTCTTGGGCACAACAGAGTACAACTGTGGTTGTTTATGATAATCAAGTTTATTATGTATATTATATCAAGATGGCCGGTAACAATCTCAGCAATAATTACTCTTTATCATTTTTCTTTCAATACCTACTGTAGAGGAGCAGCTTCATAAGTTAGGTTTGCAGACTGGCAGGAAGAAACCAAACACACATACACACACATGAAAGAGAAATTAATTGGAACAAGGTGGTCACACAGAGCAGGGTTGGATATAGCATGCTGGTGTGTGGTTTCCGCCTCCAAGGGGTGTGTTGGTGACACTGAACTCTGCATAGATAAATCAGAAGAAAGTCACTATCCATTTATTGTCAGCTTTACATCACCATTCTGGAAAAATTATGCTCACAATCTATTTGCTTTCATTACAATGAATGTTTACAACCACTAGGATCGTCTAGTTCTAGAAACCAACAGTATCAACAAGGCCATCCTCAACCTGGGAGAAAAGCAGAATCAGCGCCCATGTGTCACTGAAAAATCTTCATCTCTCCAGCTTCCCAAGGTCCCAGAAAACCCACCTCCTTTCAAGAAGTGAACAAAAAATATCTGCTTTTAGAATTAAACATGTAGGTGAGAAATGTATATGTGATCATTTTTAGCTTGAAGGAGGATGCTGGGATATAGTTTAAATTCCATGAACATCACGATAGGGAGAGTTGGCTCTTTTCCGCGTTCAGGACAGCAATTAATTAAAGAATCAAGTTTTTGTTAATATTGCTTTTGATCCCACAAATGTCATCAGTTTTCCCTCTATTTTGAGAATCACAGACTTAAATATAGTCCAATTACAAGTGGCAAATTTTTCTTACACTTTAGTCAACTGAGTTACATATTTATACGTTTGTTATACTCAAAAGTGTCTTCAGGATGATTATGAAAGGCACATCAAACTATCCTTAAAAAACAGCTACCATGAGTTATCATATTACTCTACTTCCAGGAAGAATATATTCTGATATTGAATGCTTTTTTTTCTTTCTAAAAGACAAGTGTCACCTTTTGCATTCTTTTTTTTATAATACCCTTATTGAGATATGTAATTCATATGCCATAAAATTCCCCCTTAGAAAGTGTATAATTCAGTGGGTTTTAGTAAATTTACAGAATTTTGCATCATCACCACTAATTTTAGGATATTTTTATCAATTCATAAAGAAAGTCTTCTATGCATTAGGAGTCACGCCCTAGCGCCCTCCCTCCTCTAGACCCTGGCAACCACTGATCTACTTTCTGTCTCTATGGATTTGCCTATTTTGGATATTTCATATAAAAGAGTTTATACAATCTGTGGCCCTTTGTGTCTGTCTTCTTTCACTTACCATAAGGTTTCCAAGGTTTATCCATGCCGTAGCATGTTTCAATCCTTCAGTTCTTTTTTATGGCCAAAAACTATTTGATTGTAGAGGAAGACCACATTTTGTTTATCCACTCATCAGCTAATGGATATTTAGGTGTCTCCACTTTTTGACTATTACGAATAATGCGTCTATGGACATTGTGTACAAGTTTTTACGTGGACACGTTTTTAATTCCTTTGGGATAGATCTGTAAGTGGATCAAGAAACACTTTGAGGATTAAGTTAGTGCAAAATGAGAATAAGTTCAAAGAATTTTTTTCACAGGTTTTTCAAGCCCCCAAGACTAAAGGGACATTAGGAAAGAACATTAGTTCCTAAATAACAACAGAGAGAAAATCAGAATAATAGACAATAGAGAAATACTTACCTTTTCCTTGCTGTAATTTAAGTAAATTTTAATATTATACAATTTCTTGAAAACAAATTTAAAGACACTAAGAAAACAATTATAAATCTGTCTTGCTCTTTCTAGATATACATTTTTAGGTTCTTTTGGAATAGAAAATATTAGTGTTTAACAAGAAAACTTTTGGTTTATGATTTATGATTTCAATACTGTATCTACTGCGTTGTGTACATACCCAAATTAAAGATTCTAAACTATATTTCAAAGATTCTAAGTCATCTAAAATGAAGAGTATTACAGAGCCTAAAGTAGTTTAACAACAGAGATACAGGGAGTTCCCTGGTGGCACAATGCTTGGGAATCCTTCTGCCAGTGTGGGGGACGTTGGTTTGATCCCTGGTCCGGGAAGATCCCACATGCCACGGAGCAACTGGGCCCGTGCACCACAACTACTGAGCCTGCTCTCTAGAGCCCGCATGCCACAACTACTGAAGCCTGCACACCTAGAGCCTGTGCTCTGCAACAAGAGAAGCCACCTCAATAAGAAGCCTGTGCACCGCAACAGAGTAGCCCCCGCTCGCCACATCTAACGCAGCCAAAATAAATTAATTTAAAAAAAAAGATACACTACATAAAATTGGAGAAGAAGAAGTTTCTTCTTGAAATAAAAGGCCAGCATCTTGAATGCTGGCAGACAACTTGCTACTTTCATCTGAGGATAAAAGAACAAATATCGTTTGAGAAAATTATGGTTAAAAATACTGTCTTTATTCTTAATATAAGGACAGCACATTGAGAGCTAAAATAATCAGGCAGGACTTCAGTTTGTAAAAGAAATGGTCAAATTCTTTGAGTTTTCCTAAATACTTTTAAACTCAGACATACAGTAAATTACAGAATTGGGACACAAAATAACATCCCCAACATGGTGGACATTTCTCTTCTACAGTCTAGTTGAATCTATTTGCAGTATCCATTTGGTACTGATTTCCCTGTTTCAAAGAATAAAAGTGCTAAATGAAATTGCAAAGCTCACATCTAGGGTTCTAGAAAAAATAACAGCCATTATATGATGGCTGTTATTTTTTAAAGCCTGGTTCTGCTTGAAGAATTACTTTAATAGGAATGAAAGAAGCATGCTTTCCCACTAATTATGCAATCTGCCTGGTTATACTGGCATAAGTATTCTATATAAAGACAGAATCTTTGGAAAAAAGAAAAGAGACCAATGTTTTGTGCAACCTATGGCTTTTAGTTTTATTATAAACACACAAAGTGCATGAAAAATATCAATTATTTCTTTTTAACTCTCTGTCTGCTTATTATTTCCAGATGCTTTAAATAGGACAGAAAAAGCAAAGCAACAAAACAAATTCCATCCACTACACTGAAGGTTGACATTTCAGTGTTTCACTTGTAAAGAGTCAATAGTAAAGTCGTAACTATAAAAAGAAGGAAAACAATTATCACTTAGGTGCTTCCGTGGTTCCTGAATTATTTTTCCACAAAGAAATGGTAAATATGAGCCATATATTACTGCAGAGAAGAGTTACTTTTTTCTTTGCATAAACTTTTTCGCTTCTTTCAAAAGCCCTTCCACATCTTCCTTTTCTAGGTCTTCCTTTCCTGGTTCCCAGTCGGAATCTTCATCTGTTGGCTCATATTCTTCTCCCTCATCATCTGTAACGCTGTCATGCAGGTTGTACTCACTGGGTTGGCCAACACTGTCATCTTCATCTGAAATGTTTCTCACTGAAAAACAGTTTAGTACATGACACAACAATTGCCACTCAACCTGGGATTAGAAACATCTAACTGTAAAATATCCTTTTCTGCCAAGAAGAATTCATTTTACTTAACACAAAGCTAACTACTACAAATTTCTAGAAAGGGGGCTAAAGCTCTCATTTGTTATAATTCTAACTTTTTTTTTAACATCTGCTTAATTCTCACTTTTCCTACCATGAGGCTCCCAAGACTAAAATGTCCTCTGAGATTCATAATGGTTCCTTAATAATATCATAATCATATTCATGCTACCCTACCTTCCACTGTGGTAGAATGTATTTTTGTCCCAGTTATTCACTGTCGCTCCCTGTGATGTGATTCTATATACCCACCCCCACTGACATCAGACTTGGCCAAAGAAAAGTGAGTGGAAGTAACAGCTTCCATGGAGAAGCCTTAAGGGCCTTTCTGTGGTTCTGCTGTTGCCATTTCCCCTCTGCTAGGAGAACAGTGTGTCCCAGACAGAGGTTGATCCTTCAGCCTGGAGTTAGGATGAGAACACACATGAGACAGAGGCACAGCCAACATGCAGCTGCATGCCTGTAACATGAAGGAGAAATACACCTATATATCGTTGTAAAGCACTAAAATTTGAGGACTGTTTGTTATCGCTGCAAACCTAGCACAATCTGATTGACACACCAGGGTTGTGACCAAATGAGGAAATATAAGCTTACAAACTTTGGAAAATTTAGCTCATGCTTCAATAAGACTAGGATTACTATGGTAACAGCCATTAGACTTTAAAGATTTCTAAATAACATTATAATAGTAGAATTACAATTCTAGAATTCTTTTGTCTCAAAACTCATTTCTTCCCTCATCCCACTCTGTTTTATTTTCTTTCCACAGTGAGCAACAGAGTGGGTTTAAAATAAGGCAGTGAGAGACTCTAGGATGATGTAGAGCATTTAAGAAACAGGTAGGAAGATTCTATCTGGAAGTCTTCTGAATGGCAGACAATCCCTGTGATGCAGAGCAAATGTATAGGTTAAAAATGTTTGTACTTTTGTATATGCTTTAGCTAACTTCTTCCTAAAATGTTCATATATAATAGATATAATGTAAATGAAAGTTAAGAAATTTGACGGGGAAAAAATTTGATGGGAGAAATGATGACAAAAGAAGTAATTTATCTGTCTTCTTAACTTCCATAGCCCAGACGATTATATTTTTCTTAATAATCACTAGTCATTCCAAGAGGATTTGAGATAGCTTATAACAGTAATAATGAGACAATAAAAATACAAATAAAAGTAGAAACTAAGAACAAAGAAAGCAGAATATAAGTATGTCAACCTCAATTTTTAACGTAATTCATATAAATTGAGCATCAAATTTCTCCCCGAGTTTCTTGGTAGCCAAGGCTAAAAAGGCTACAGAGTAATTCACACAATTCTCATTGGCATAAGCAGCACACCAGTTCCTTAAGGGAAGTCTGGCGTTATATTTATTTTTGTACACTTATCATCTCCTGTAAGCATCCTGAGGGCATGTTTTATGTCTAACTAATCTCGACTCCCCATATAACTTTTATGATAGAATACAATTAAAAAAACATTTAGAGGGTAGTCTGCAGATGGGGAAGGGAGTTAGGAGGGAAGAACAGCAGTATTTCTGTTCTTGTCCATTTTACTCTTGGAAGTATGTCGTATATATAACTAATGACATCTCAATAAAGAGCTTCCTTTCAAATTCTGAAATTATCTTAGCAGATTTATAAGAAAAAAATATATAAAGCTGAAACAACGTCAGGTTCTCCTACTTTATTGGCTGTTCCTTCTCCATTTCCTTTGCTGTATCTTCCTCATCTTTCCAACCACTACATTTTGGAGTGCCCAAATTTCAGGTTGGGATCTCTTCTCTAACATACTCCTTAGATGATTTCACCTAGTTATATATCCTACATTCCC
Organism: Neophocaena asiaeorientalis asiaeorientalis; assembly: GCF_003031525.2. Classification (NCBI taxonomy): domain Eukaryota; kingdom Metazoa; phylum Chordata; class Mammalia; order Artiodactyla; family Phocoenidae; genus Neophocaena; species Neophocaena asiaeorientalis. The sequence goes on along the minus strand of NW_020172812.1, from coordinate 2,889,453 downwards.
GAATTTGTTATACCTTAAGCTCTGACCATTGCCGAAATTCCAGACTCATTTATCTCACTGCCTATGTATTATCTCTACTTGGTGACTAACAGAAATCTGAAACCCAACATTTCCAGAACAAAACTCTTGAGGTACTTCACCCAAATCTGGTCATTCTCTTATCAATCCTGAATGTATGACTCCTCCAACTTTCTAACCTTCCAGCTGCTTTGGCAAGAAACCTTGGAGTCACCCTTGAATATCCTCTGTAATATTTAATATGTCAAAAGATCCTATTGGCTGTACTGTCAAAATACATCCACCACTTCTCACATCACTCCAATACCCTGGTCCCTATACCACCATTTTCTTCCTGGTCTAATCCAATATCCTCCTAACTGGGTTCCCTACTTCCACTCTTATCTGTTCTCCACAAAGAAGCCAGAAAACCTTCCTATAGCTTTTTATCTCACTCTAAATAAGATCTGAAGTCCTCATCTGTAGCTCTTGGCCTCCAAGACCCTACAAAACTGGTTCGCTTCTGGCTTTTCTGATCTCATCTACCATTCTTCACTTACACTTCATTCCAATCCTACCCTCTCTTCGTTGCTCCTTGAATAGTCCAAGCAGGATCATCTCCAGGGCTTTTGAAGCACCATTCCCATTGCCTGGCATACTCCTCCCTCAGAGAATCACCTGCTTGCTCTCTCCTTCAGCCTTCTGCTCTGATGTCAAATTAACAGAGTCTTTCTTTTACTGTTCTATCTGAAATGGGACCTGCCCCCCACCCCCATGCACACCCTTGCCATTCTGTCCTCTTACAAAGCTTTATTTTTCTTCTTAGCAATTATCACTACATGACATCATATAATTGTTAACATGTGCACTGTCCACTTTTGTGAAATACTACAAAAGCAAGGCTTCGTCTCTATTGTATCCTCAGCTCCTACAACAGTGCCTAACACGTATAAGTTACTTTATATACATATATTTGTTAAATATATGAATGAACAAATGAACCATTTGTGAATCAACTGCTGAACACCTTTAGTTTACAGAAACCCTTCTTATTTCAATCTACACTTTTAATCACGAGCCTGCCTGTTAACACAATGTATTACATTAAAGACTTTTATTTAAACCCTGCTAATTGAAGGAGCTTTAAGCCTCAATGAACGCTGGAAATCTTTAGCAACTTAACTGGGTAGGCTCATTTGTTCAAGTGATAAGGATGTATTTATCAGAAGACTTACACTTGTTTCATCAAAAATTTGTTTTTCTCTATCAAATCATCATTACACTTGATGTTTACGTAAACATCACATTTATGTTCTTTTAACAGGAGGTTCAGAATCTGAAAAAACCATAGGTAACAGAACTCAATGTAGCTGGTAGTCAAATTCCAGAACGGGTACTTTGTGCTTTAAGTGAAAGCACCTAAAGAGCCAAAGTCATGAGAAGGGCAAGTCAGTTCCGGAACTCAGCTCTGTGTCCTTTGTTAGTGGTCCCAGGTCGACATTTCAGGATTTTGAATGCTGACATCTTTGTGGAATCTTAATAAATGGGCCCTCTTGTAGCAAATTCTGTAGTAGTGACTTTAAATATCCCACAATACAAATGCCACCTAGGTGGGAGGGTTTGTTTGTTTTTAAGTGCTGAAGGTATTTTTAGAGAAATAAGTTTCTGCCTTTCAGTGTAACTGGGCCATAGAGATAACGAAACTTTCCTTACTTGGAAAATGCTCTGAATCAGCGCACCTGTTGATCTGAATTATTTCATCATTTCCTGAATCGTGGGAATAATCTCAGGAGGCATGGTTCTGAAATAAATGTGACTAGCACCTAACCTAGGAATAAAATACCTGTCTTTACCATAACAATTAATACGTTTTTATGCAAAGGGAATTCAGAGAAACCAAGAAAAAACACCCATGCAAGTATTTTCTGAGCAAGCTGAAGCATGGTATCTGAATACCTGGATTTAAAGTGATGAAGCCAGTAAAGTTCATATAAACCCTCCTGTTTGCTACACAAAAACTTCAAAGAAAGTCTCTCACACAAGGAAGCTTGTTGGTTAGAAAATCAGACAACTCAGTCATGGGAGTCACATCATAGAAGATCCCAAGCCCAGACCCCAAAACTGTACACAGGACACCACGGTTAGTGAAAAGCTTATTGAAGTACAAAACTAACAGGAGAGGGAGTAGTAACTGTTTAATATTTTTAATCAATAGCAAAAAATAATTTTTGTAGTTTTATTTTTTGTAGGTGTAACTTCCAATAGATTTCCATACAATTAAATAGCGTAATACCGTTTTTGAAAAAATAAGAGCCTACATTTAGCATTTTCTTACACTGCAGCTACCTTATTTGAAATATAATTGTTGAGCATGTCTAAGAAATCAGAAGTGAGCTTGTTTCTTCCAAATCAAGGTGAGCTTGGAAGGAATAATTTTTCCTCTATCTTCACATAAGTCACTTTTAAGTTTCTAGCTGCTAGTTTTTGCCGTTTTTATGTGGTGTTCCATTCCCCTCACCCAACAAGAAGTCTCTTTAAAAAATAGCATGGTTGGGCTTCCCTGGTGGCGCAGTGGTTGGGAGTCCGCCTGCCGGTGCAGGGGACACGGGTTCGTGCCCCGGTCCGGGAGGATCCCGCGTGCCGCAGAGTGGCTGGGCCCATGGGCCATGGCCGCTGGGCCTGCGCGTCCGGAGCCTGTGCTCCGCAATGGGAGGGGCCGCGGCGGTGAGGGGCCCGCGTACCGCAAAAAAAAAAAAAAAAAAAAAATAGCATGGTTTAAGAAAAAGAGACTAGGAGGGTAGAAGTATAAAGACCTGCGTCATGAAGCCCATGACAATGAACAAGGGATTTAATGGAATTTATCTTTTTATCTGTGAATCAAAGGATGTTGATTAAATGACCTCAAAGATCCTTTCCAACTCCAAAGTTCTAATTTTAAGGACAAAACAGGAATTTTCATTTTCTCTACAGGAATATGAAATGCAGAGACAGGCTGACAGCTTGACTACTTGAAAGCAGCACAAGAGAAATAAGCTGTCACTTTTTTAAAAAAACTGATGGGTAACACTGTTCTACCATAATAATGAAAAATAACAACCTCTAGAAAAAGTAACAAACTCTTTAACATATTTGAAACACCATGCTATTAACTATTTGGTATTAGGATATGGTAATTTCTGACTTTTCTACTTATGCAGAGGAATTTATAATAACAGAATGACAACTCTGAAGTTTGTATCCAATATTTCCTGTACAATTTAAAATTTCACCATCAAAGTCTTATCCCAAGAACCAAGTCTGCAGAGCTACTGAAGAGTATACTGTGTCACATACATGCTGGAAGATTTTTACATGGAGAAAAAAATCTTTCCAAATTGCTGATTTTCTCCAAATAGTTTTCTGGTAATAGGCAATAATAAGACAGATGTCTCGTTATAGCTTAACATCAATAATTCTTCAGGTTTTATTTTCCTTTCTTTTCCAGTATATCTTAGGACTAGTTAGGATATTAATTTTCATTTAAGTGAAAAAATACTTTAGCCCAGCATCTCTAAAGATGAAAGCTTACTACATACTATAAGAATATACATTTTTAAATGCCTCATTTTACTACTAAAGACCAAGCTACTAGTTGGGTATTCATATTTTTAACTTTGGGAAAGCAGTTTGTGCAGGTCTGATCCACTTTAGTATACGTTAAGTTTATTTCTTTTTTAAAACACCATTGCGTTAGCCTTTTATATGTTCCAAAATCTCTCAGGTTTCTTCACAGTAAGCAGCAGTTTACAGAATCTCATTTAAGTTTCACCAACCTTCCTTAATAGCTTTCTTTCTAGATCTTTTAATTTCTACTTCTGAAAAGAAAAAAGTCTACATAAGCACATGTGTGCATACAACTGCAGAACTAGAGAAATATGAAAATAGCTATCAGTAGGACATTCTAAATTTTGAGTCATGAATGGTACTGATCACCTAGAATCATGACTAGCGCATAATAATCAAAGCCAGAAAGAATGACTCCAATAATCAGGTAATAAAATGCTGACGACAATTTCTTTCAAATGCTGTCAACAAGCAAGGCAGCTAAGAAAGTTTAAAATAAAATTTTCCTGGCATTAATTACTCTTGTATTCAATATGTTGTGCTAAAACTGCAGCACTATGAAAAGTGTGGAAAGTTAGTGAAATTTTAAACCAATTAGATATACAAGAAGCTTAACAGATGATAGCAGTCAAACCTACAAAAATTGGAATACACTGCATAAACTGTTACATGTGTGGAAGAACTTTACAAACTGAAGTGTTTTAGGAGTGCTACAAATCAGAAATTAAATAAGGATTTCATGTAGTTATTCTGTATTATAAAATTCTATAGTGTTTGGTATATAGTATATGGGTCTATATTAACTTTACTGTTTTATTATGTATTTATGATACCCCCACCTCAAATTTAACATGTGTTAAAAAAAAAAAAACCCACAAACTACCTAGTTCTTCCTCCTGATCTCTATTATCATCTCCAGCCTCCTGATAATCTGTACTTTAATTTTCAGTCATTCCTATTTCCTTTACCTCATCCCACCCCCCACACCACAACCAATCAGTTGGCAAATCCTACTGACGCTTAGTTCAAAATCTCACTTGTATCCAATCCTATCTTCCTACTCTCATGGTAGCCTAGTTCTGGTCCTTTATTCAACTACCTAGCTGATCTCCAGAAGGCTTCCCCTACTCTAATTCAGACTGCTCATCATCAGGGGTAAAATACTGGCTCACCATTGTTTGTCAGTGCACAATACCTCTTTGGTCTAGCTTTCAAGAGCTTCTATAATCTGACTTCAATACATCCCTTTAGTATCATTCACAGTAACTATAGAGACTCTCCCTGTCAGTTGAAATGATCCACCTTCTAACTCCAAACGCAACTTTCCATTTTCTACTCAATGTCCTTGACTCGTCTATTATTCACTTTGTCTGGGATGTCCTATACCCACCCACGCAAAGCTAAGAAACAAAGATAATTGAAATCCTACCATTGTAAAGAACAACTTAAAATTCCCTTATCAAGTCCAGCCTGATAAACCCTGGCAAAAAGTGCTCCATCCCTTTCCTCCAAGATTTTAGAGCATCTCACCCCAAGCATGTAGAGCCAGAGCTGGTTCTCACGTATCTCTGTAACTCTGCTCACGTGGAAGACACATAATAAATGAATAAATGAGTGAATGAGTGTTACATAAATCAGATTAAGATCTTGGGTAATGTTAAACTTTAAATATTTGGGAAATAAGAAAAACAAGTATGTTAGCATTTTATTTTAGATATCTCTAAATTAAGAAATATGAGACCTCAACATTTAATACTTAAATACCCCAGACACCTTAATTTATAGGTTTTTAGAGTAGGAAGAGATATTCTGACTATATTGCCACATAACAACTCTTGAAAGTACATTAAATACATAAGGCTAAACTGTTACATTAAAATATCATACTTAAAAAAAAACCACAACTGTCTTTCCAACAAAATAAACAGTTTTTTTTAAGAAAAGTTAATTGTTCTAAAAATACGTTCTTCATTCAGAAGACACTTCAATGATAATTCAAAGAGATTTTTCAAAGAAAATTCAGATACTTTTAACTATGCCATATGATGCATATTGTCGGTTTTAGGAAAATGGTTCCTAGTTCTGTAAAGATATACAAATGTGTCAAATGCTCTTTCATGGGGCAGGGCTGAAATCTGTCAATAAAATAGAGTTTTAATCAAATATTATTACATTATTGTTCAAAGGAAAGTTAATTTAACAACCATAAAAGCTATAGCTTGAGATACAGCCCCAATAAAGAAAAGGATAACATATAAACTCCATACCATATTAGCTCAGAGAAAGTGATTAAATCTGTATCCGCAGTATTAAAGCACTGAAGTGTGTTTCAATAAGAAATAGCAAATAGAATTCCCTTGTGGTGAAATTAATTATTTTTATCACTTGGTTACAAGTTGGCTGTGTTTATACATATACAAAGGCAAGTGGGCATAGCCTGGATAGTACATTTTATTCTCTCACTCTGTGGGCAGAAATACTGGATGCTGAATTGGCCTCTGCATTATATAAACGATACGAAGAAGCCAGAATTTGTTAACGGGAAAAAATATTAGAGTTCAGAAGCAGGGGAAACAGAAGGTAAAACAGACTGATGTAAACAGGAATGACGGTCATTCGATAGTTGCATCTCTGGTGTCTATCTCCCCTTCTCCTTCCCCAAAGCTAGCTTCTACTGGGGATCTCCGTGGTTCTGAAGAAAGGGACTCTGCCTTGGTTCCAAGCATGGAACAAACTAATCAGTGGTCACAGTGATTAATTCAAGAATAAGAATGTAACCTAAGCCAGTTTCAAAAAAGTTAATTTTATGATTTTTCCTAGGAATAGCAAGAGTCAAAGTTGTTCTCTCTCTCTCCTTACATATAAACATGGGGAGTTTACCATGTTAAATGGAGTTTAGCCAGTTGAATAAGGATGCATACAGTTCCTTGGTGGGGAGAGGAGCCAGTCTTAGGATAAAAATCACCCCTCTAAAGACAGGATGATGGAAGGAAATTGGGTGTTGGTAACATTATTGACATTATTAATGAGCCAAAGCAACAAATCTTGTCCAATCTAGCCTTGCTTCTGGACTTTTCAGTTATAGAAGACAACATGATCTCTTTATTGTTCAGGCCAGTTTGAGATTTTGTTTTAAGGTACCTGCAAACAAAAGAATCATAACAGATACCAAGGCAAATATACACTGTTGGACAATGATTGTAGAAAACATCTGCTATATAAAAACTCATCAGTTATTAAATCTAAGAAAATTATTAAAATCAGCAATTCAACAAATTCACAGAAGCAGAGATTTTAAAAATTCACAATAACTGGAAACTGTATCTAGGTTTAACAGGAGAATCCATTTGAAGGTTTCATTTGGAGTTTCCTGAAGGAAAATTACTTACCTGGAAATGTACTATGTCTATATTCTATCTTGTGCTGGGGATTCTTCCTTAAAAAAAAAAAAAAGGGAAAAAAAAAGAAAGAAAGCAAATATAAGGTCTAGTTTGACAATCACTGAAGAGGAATAGGACTGTTTAAATTAAACTAGAGCACTCACTAACCTATGAATAAAATTAGCAGTAAACCTCTCACTGAAAAGCATTTGCTTTGTTATTGTTGTTGCTGTTAAGTACAGTCACCATGCTGTACAAAGCATTTGCTTTTTAATTACATTTACTGAGTGCCTACTCCATGCCAGGCATACTTCTAGATGCAAAGACAGAGTGATGAACCAGATGAAGTGCTGCCCTCATGACTGACATCCTACAGAAAAGCAGTATGAGACAAATAAAAATATAATACAATATACTGTATTTCTAAACTGTCAATGCCACATATCACATATATAAAGATGTGAGGTAAATTAGTATATAAAGTATATAACACAAAATATCAAATTGTGTGTGTGTGTGTAATATCTAAAAGGATACTTCTAAGGCTCTTCTAGAATCCAAAGACAAAAGCATGTAAGTCATGTCTCTCCAAAGAATACCAATCAACTGTTATGAGAAAACAAGAAAGTCAGTTTGCATCGAGAAATTTATAATAACATATCTCAAAGTCAAACAGAAACTACTGTTTGAATATCTACTTTTGATTATATATATTGATGAGCGCTTCTACCATTTCATTAAACAAATGTTTGGGTACACTGTGTATACAACACATTCTCCACAAAGTACAAAACTACCCAGGCAGCAGAACCCCAAAGCAGCAACTGGTTTATCACGATCCACTTGGTGGGTACCTTTCTCTTAGGGCACTGACAAAGGAGAGCTGGGGAGCGCTGACAGGAGACAGTTCACATGAAGCTGTTGTGAGGATCCAGGAGTAATACACAATAAGTCCTCAGTTTAAGGGCGCAGTAGGTGGTAAGTAATTAATCTTAGCCATTGATTCATTCATCAGTGGTCCAAGTAATAGGCATGGGCCACTTATTACATGCCAGGCTCTGTGTCAGGTGTCAGCGACGTTTCTTATATCTCTAATATCTCTCCTTTTGGGGTAACTTCTCCTACGATATGAGCATTAAACACAGTACGAGAGTGCAACCACACAATTAACTGGGGTCATAACTCAATAGTTTTGAAAACTGGAAAAAAGATTCTCCAAAAGATTGTGTGTTTGGGGTAATTAACCCAAATTTGACCTTTTGATGGAAAAGAAACTTCAAAGTTGAAAGAAATAAACTGGATAACTTAAACGTGATGAAGGGAGCTGCAAACGAACAAAGCTGCCATGATGCTTCGTGGGAAGATCTTTCCTCACTGAACATGCTGGCACAGGTAATTAACTTGTTTAATTCAGTCTTTATTAAAGTACAATTAATGTTGGACATCAGGGGAGGAAGAACAGAAAAATGGGGGACATTAATACCAAAGGTATTTTCATCAATAATCTGGATAAAATTGCTGATCCTTTGAGATTGTTTGTGGTAACCATTTTAAAATCTTTTTTTTTTTTATTGTGGTAAAATATACTAGTAAGTTTTTATTTTGAAAAAATGTCAAACTACTGAAAAGTGGCAAGATTCGTACACAGAAATTCCATATATCTTCATCAAGATTCTTCAAGCATTAACATTCTACACAGATGCCTCATTATTATTATTATCTATCTATCTACAGTCATTTGAGATTTAAAGGCTTTTTCCTCCTTCCTTTTAATACATGTTTGCTTCAGGTACCTAGAAGTCCTAACCTTTTCCTGTTTTGCCCTTAACAGAGCAGGATTATTGAAAAGTTCAATATGGTCTTAATTGTTTGCTACTAGAGCCTCCTTCAAAAGCTGCTTTAGAAACTCTCAAGTAACTAAATGTCAGACTTTAAAAACGAGTATAGAGGGCTTCCCTGGTGGCGCAGTGGTTGAGAGTCCGCCTGCCGATGCAGGGGACACGGGTTCGTGCCCCGGTCCGGGAAGATCCCACATGCCGCCAAGCGGCTGGGCCCGTGAGCCATGGCCACTGAGCCTGCGCATCCTGAGCCTGTGCTCCGCAACGGGAGAAGCCACAACAGTGAGAGGCCCGCGTACCGCAAAAAAAAAAAAAAAAAAGTATAGAAATGAAACTAAGTGAGTTAATGGAGACAAGTACAGTTTGTGTAACAAACACCAGTTAAAAGACTGTGGACATCCACTGTCAGGCTAGCAAGACTGAAAGGAAGAGTAACTTTTTTAAAAGGCCAAATGAAGACACAGTATCAGGACTGACATATATGTATTAATATGTATAAAATAGATAACCATTGAGAACATGCTGTATAGCACAGGGAACTCTACTTCACTGTACAGTAGAAACTAACACAACATTGTAAAACAACTATACCCCAATTGAAAAAAAAAAAAGAAACCACAGTGGGGATGGAGGTAATGGTTCAATCCCAAAGTTGCAGAAGGTAAGGTTCCCCATCATCTTGGAACACATACACAGTTGTACTCACATACTCCATTTACATTATCTAACCTCACACACTACCTAGGAAAAGGCAAGCCATTTCAGAATAAACGAATAGAGAAAAAAGTTTACCCTGGTATATTACAAAAAGGAAGAGCAGAAATATGTGTTATGAAATTCTGTGCTCAGAAAATTTCAGCTCCATGTGCAGATTCTCATCTGCCTTAGAGGGGAAAAAGCTGTTTCTCTGAGGTTCTGCTAATAGTTTCCATCCTTTCCTAGGAGAACTTGCTATTTTTATTAAAAGGCAGGTGTTAAGACTGCAATGTAGACCAGAAGAAACTAGCTGGGTTGGTACTTTTCCACATTTAACTTAGAGATCAAACTTCCCATTTAAAACAAAAGTATTAATTAATTAATATCAATAGAGATTCTGCTAGTTAATTCATTGAAAATGAAGAAAAAATATCCTCTGGGACAGGTTCAAAAGTTTCCTGTTTTGGGGTATTTTCAAAAATACTTTATTCTTTCTTGATGCTGTAACTCACAGAATACATAGACTTCAATATGAAAATGAGCCAAAGCAGAAACAAAAATGTATCATCACATTTATGCGCAAAAGCACACACTCAAAAACAAATTTTAGGCATGTTTTGTTTACAGAGCAATTTAAATGTAAAGAAGTTAAGTATTCTGAATGTTAAATTATCCTCTCCTTCAAGGTCCCTCCACCTTTATTTGCAGCCCAATCCTTCATTTCTACGTCGGGGAAAAAAGGTTTTGATTTTTTGCCATTGATAGGCACTTGCTCACCGCCTTTTTTTTTTTTTAACATCTTTATTGGAGTATAATTGCTTTACAATGGTGTGTTAGTTTCTGCTTTATAACAAAGTGAATCAGTTATACATACACAAATATCCCCATATCTCTTCCCTCTCGCTTCTCCCTCTCTCTCACTCTCCCTATCCCACCCCTCTAGGTGGTCACAAAGCACCAAGCTGATCTCCCTGTGCTATGCGGCTGCTTCCTACTAGCTATCTATTTTACATTTGGTAGTGTATATATGTCCATGCCACTCTCTCACTTTGTCCCAGCCAGCTTACCCTTTCCCCTCCCCGTGTCCTCAAGTCCATTCTCTAGTAGGTCTGTGTCTTTATTCCCATCTTGCCCCTAGGTTCTTCCTGGCCTTTTTTTTTAGATTCCATATATATGTTAGCATACGGTATTTGTTTTTCTCTTTCTGACTTACTTCACTCTGCATGACAGACTCTAGGTCCATCCACCTCTCTACAAATAACTCAATTCCGTTTCTTTTTATGACTAATATTCCATTGTATATATGTGCCACATCTTCTTTATCCATTCATCTGTTGATGGACACTTAGGTTGCTTCCATGTCCTGGCTATTGTAAATAGAGCTGCAATGAACATTGTGGTGCATGACTCTTTTTGAATTATGGTTTTCTCAGGGTATATGCCCAGTAGTGGGACTGCTGGGTCATATAGTAGTTCTATTTTTAGTTTTTTAAGGAATCTCCATACTGCTCACAGCCTTTTTGCCAAGAATATTCTTCTAACTCTACACTGCTTGTCTAAGTACCTTGCGCAGGAAAACAACTCTGATAATTACTGGGAAATATCTCCAGAACATCTTGTCCATATCCACCATTTGGTACTTATCACATAATTTCTTATACTGTCATCTAAATTTTCAACACAAATGTTTGTGTGTGTGTGTGTGTGTGTGTGTGTATGTGTGTGTATTATCTCATCATCTGTCAAATGAGCTGCTGGAGGTCATGGGTTTTTCTTACATTTTTAAATATCTTTTATAGCACTTACAAGAGTACCTTTTACAAGGTGGCATTCAACTATATTTTTCATAAATTATCTACCTACTACAATATAATCAACTCTTTTCCTTCAAAAAGAGGTTTTTTTAAAATTGAGCTTTACATGAGTTTCCAAAATGATGAAATATTTTCTATTTTCCTATTTAAGAGGAAAAAAGGCCCTTGTTTTTGCTACCTATACTATTATTTCTTAAGAAAATGATTGTTGAAAAGAGCTTGAAAGAATCATTTGTGGGACTTCCTTGGTGGCGCAGTGGTTAAGAATCCGCCTGCCAATGCAAGGGACACGGGTTTGATCCCTGGTCCGGGAAGATTCCACATGCCGCAGAGCAACTAGGCCCACGTACTATAACTACCGAGCCAGCGCTCTAGAGCCCACATGCCACAACTACTGAGCCTTCGCTCTAGAGCCTGTGCTCCGCAACAAGAGAAGCTGCCGCAATGAGAAGCCCGCGCACCACAATGAAGAGTAGTAGGCCCCGTTCCTAGAGTAGGCCCCGCAACTAGAGATCAATAAGGATCATACAGGATCAATTAAGTAGTAGGCCCCGCAACTAGAGAAAGCCCGCGCACAGCAAAGAAGACCCAACGGAGCCAAATAAATAAATAAATAAAATAAAATAAAATAAAAATGCCAATCTTTTAAAAAAAAAAAACATTTGCAATAAAATTCTCATTGGCTGGTACAAAACGTGATTTCTAATAACTTCTAGACTGATGAGTTTTCTTACATTAATGTTAATTTTTTTTTTTGGAAATTGTAATCCATGGATCGTGATGTTTTCAGAAGTCTATCCTTTGAAAGGCAGCTTTTCTGTTGGATATAAGCCAAAGAATGCCTATTCTCATTAGGCTGAAAAGAATGTCAATGTGCTGAAATTGCTCTGCATTCACACCTACAAAGTTAATAATCAAAGTGCTCACGGAAGCTTTTTACACAAACCTAGGACTGAAATATGTTAGAATTTCCTGCCATTAACAATTCATATTACTTCCCCAGGAAACAATGAAAATCCGACAACCATATTAAGCAGACACCACTGCAATCAGGTTCCTGAGATACTGACTGCTCAGCATCATAGGACACTTAGCTCTAGTCAATCAGTCACTCCAGTTAACAGGAACACAGAGTGTGTCCCTCACAAACGCTTAAGAGGCAGATGCCACTGTGACTTGGACCAGTTCTCATCTGGCTTGTTAAACTTTAGATCACCAGCATTATGTTGTGGAAGGGGTTCAGGTTTCGAGATCAGAAGAACCGAGTCTGAATTCAAACTACAGTTTACTGGTTATGTGATTCAGGACAAGTCCTGTGACCAAGTCTCCACTTCCTCATCTGTAAAGCAGGGAAAATACTGCTTGCCTCACACAGCGTTGTTTGAAGCATTAAATGAAGTGATGTGCATAAACATTTGTAGGCCATTAAGCATTTTACAGGTGTCAACTATTTTTATAGAAACAGAAATCAATTTTACTTTAAGATAGCCAACAGGGCTTCCCTGGTGGCGCAGTGGTTGAGAATCTGCCTGCCGATGCAGGGGACACGGGTTCGAGCCCTGGTCTGGGAAGGTCCCACATGCTGCGGAGCAACTAGGCCCGTGAGCCACAACTACTGAGCCTGCACGTCTGGAGCTTGTGCTCTGCAACAAGAGAGGCCCCGACAGTGAGAGGCCTGCGCACCGCGATGGAGAGCGGCCCCCGCTTGCCGCAACTAGAGAAAGCCCGCGTGCAGAAACGAAGACCCAACACAGCCAAAAAAAAATTAAAAAAAAAAAAAAAAAAAGATAGCCAACAATGTCTAAAAATTCTATATGCCAGTAAAAGTAACTGCCAACTAACACTAGAAAGCTGAATTTTTCCTTCAATAATACATATAATTATTATTGTTGAATATTTCCCCAATTGCATTTCACATAGTTATAGAATATTTTATAACATTTGCCCGTGCATATCCTATTTTTAAAAATCAGTTATTAATAATAAAGCAGAAAGTCTTTTTCATATAACCCTGGGTTAACGCTAAGTGGCAATACTGTACAGCTCTTTGGGGACATACGAACATCTGAAATAACTTTCAAGGACAATGCAAAATTCCACCCAGGACTTTTTCCTAATAATGAATGGAAATACTTAGAATTCATTCATAAAAGATTTACATCAACCTTTTCCACAAATAGCATTTTCTGTAACTCAGCAGGCCTCAAAATCCTGTTTTTGAACTTTTTTTAAATCTTTGGGTTCTAAAGGTAGACGTATACACCCATAACTACACCAGGTTTTTATGAGCTGTTATATTTTAAAATATACATTTTCGAAAGCATTTCTGGTGTTAATGATATAGACACATGAATAACAAATACATATCTGAAGGAAGAACACTCAGTAAGAGAAAATTAAAAATGTCTTCAAATTTGCCATGGCCGTAGGGTATTTGGAAAAATAAAGATTTGTATAGCTCAAAGAGAATGAGGGAGAAGGGAAAGAAGTCCTGAATGAAGTCAGAGAAGAACCTGTAAGCCATGGGAAAGAGTTTTGTGGGAGGCTATCGGATGATTCTGAGTAAGAAATCAACATGATATGACTTATTTTTAGAGAACTGCTCTGGTTGCTGTGTGGAAAATGAACTATTAAGGGGCAAGAAAAGAAACAAGGATATCAGTTAAGAAGCTACTGCGGTACACCAGGTCAGAGATGACGGTGGTTATGACTAAGACGACTGAAGTAGAGGAAGTAGGAAATGGTCAGGTTCTTAATGTATTTAAAGGTTGAAATGGCAAGAACTGCTGATGGATTGAATGCGTGATGTGAAGAAAAGAGAAGAATCAAGGGCATGTCTTGGTTTGGGGCCTAAACACTATGTGAATGGTGAAGTCATTTACAAAGGTGGAGAACACTTGGGAAAGAGCTGTTTTCATGACCAAAATCAAGAGGTCTGTTTCTGATACAAGTTTGACCTATTTTACAACCAAGTGCAGGCATTTAAACATTTGAGTCTGAAGCCATTACCCTGAATTAGCTCACCTAGGGAATAAACAGAACAGAGAAGGGAAAGGATCAAAGAACTGAACCCTGAGGCTCAGCAATAATTACAGGTGGGAAAAAGGAGACAGCAAAGGCGGCTAAGGAAGAGTAGCCATGAATGTAACTGATCTGACTTTATGAATATGACTATATTTCTCTCTGTTCTAGATTTCCCCACTATTGAATGGAGGCCCCCAGAGCACAAATGATCCAACCTTCTTGTTTTCATGAGGAACTGAAGCCTAGGAAAATCAAACGACATTGAAAGTTTTGCTACAGAATTGGCATAACCATAACTAGAACCTAAGTCTGCTGATTTCAAAACCCATTCTCTCTCCATCATAAAGAGCTACCTGAAGATTAACTAGGCAGTAACAAGAACAGAATAATTTTTATTTTTGTTTACTTCTGAAAAGTGGATAACTTAATACCAAACCTACCACTCAAAATTTAAAAATGAACCTAAAGTACTGTTTTACATCAACTTCTACAAAACTGACTAGTATGTCAGATGCTCAACATTCACTCAATGAATAAATGATCATACTATATGTTTTCATTCCAAAATAATTTATCCTGCACTTCTGAAATTCAACACTTATTTTAAAACCTAAAGCAAAAACATGAATCCTATGTTTTCAAATATCTAAGTCTCAAATTTAGGAGAAAAAGGAAAATTAACAAATATGGTCTTTATCAAATACTGAAAGAGTAAGCCAGCATAAAATAAGAGAAAGTAGTCAATCTGCTAATTGAAAATCATTACAATTTACTATCTCTGCCAAGAGAGCTCTGAAAATTTGTATACATGTGCAATTAACACTAAATATAACAAAGAAAAACAAACATTAACATGAAAGGGAACGTATATTCAAATGGAGGAGAAAGAAAAACACCACAGAAGACACTCCAGCACATTTTGTCAAGGCTATATGACACATTACATGTCAAGTAGCAATGTTGTTACTGCTACTTCTTTTTTGTTGCTGTTACTGCTATTTCTAAATGAAGTTAAACAAAAATGTATAGCCAAGTCTCAGGTAAAACTGTGCAGCCAGTGATTAACATTTACTTTAAGATACTTTCTTCTAAGATTGTAGTCTTACATATGATTAAAGAACCGGAAGCGTGGCAAGTGATGACAGGTTACTTCCTATATATGCAGATCCTATAAAAATGCGATCAACTTTGATTATTCTTAACTACAAATAAAATAATCGACAGCCTCACATGACTGCTTCTGGGAATCTCAACTACGAGGCAATTAGAGTTTCCCTATTAAAACCTATTTATTTTGCCTCAAATAATATAATATGAATTTACACTAAACACACACATTCCTATTTTTTTAATTAAGCAGCTTCTAAAGATCAGTATCTTGTAGTTTAAGGTGTACATTTGCATACAGGATCAATTAAGATAATACTGCAATAACTTGGAACACTTTGAAAATAAAAGAGAAAATAGGAAAAGGCTAGACCATAGCTATAAATCTGGATCAACAAATAAAAACAGATAGTAATTTTAATATCAACGAATTATGCTTGCGGCAAAAACACTTATGTTTTTTCACACTATACAGATCATATTGCAGATTCACTACAATGAGAGCACTTATAGTTGATGACTGATACACTTCCTTATGTCATCCCTCTTAGAAGGTATTATAATTAATATTTAAAAAATGGGGCATTGGCTTCTAGAAAACATGAAGGCAACAACACTTTCATTTGTATAATACATGCCTGCCTAAGGTTTTGTAAATCTAAGACAATATACGTGTTTGACTTGACATTTTTACACTAAGCTGGTTGAAGATGGATTCTGTTTATTTTAGTGTATATATATCTTAAGTTTAGTGCTTAATTTAACAAATAAGAACAGGAGTAATGCACTGAATAAAATCCTATTATGCACCAGAGGAGGTGGGTCAGAGGCAAGCACAGCAATCACTGGATTATCCTGGACATTAAGTATCTAATGTTCTAATTTAGACAAGTACCTTAAGCTAATCAAACGCATTAAACAGAACGAGTCTTCTGACAGGCTGCAGTGTATAGCGCAAAGGGAAGAAAACTGGTTAAATGAGTGAGATACTGAAAATGATAACAACTAGTTCTTTCAAATTATCATTTTTCAAGTTGATTTAACTTTGTTAGAGTTTTAAAAGTATAATGTCAGAGAAAATATTAATAATGCCTGTAGTTTTAGAAGAAATAAAATTTAATAATTAAAGGTCCTTTATTCAACATCAACCTCCTATATTATATGGGCTATGGGAATCTTTATTTTACTATAGATTCAGATTCAGAACTTAAGTCTCTCAGACCTCCCAGGAACTCAGCAAATATTTCTTGGGAAAAATCAGCCTTGTGTTTGGGGTTCCTTTAGTTTCTAGACTGTTGTGACAATACCATGAGATCATGATAAGTTGTACTAGCTGATAGAGTATAAGATTAAGATTATTTAATGTATTATACAACATTTGAGATCACCTAGATTTATCAAAATGAGAAACTGACTTGGACACGTTCAAGGGATTAGAAGGTAAGATTGGGAAGCAAACAAATTAAAAGCCAACCTAGTATTTCACTTGAGAGAATACTTGTTTTAACTTGAGAATAATTCTTATCCTGTTTTGTGAAGGCAAATTTTTAAAGATAAAAAGCAAACAAAGATGTTTTATCCCATGAATTTCATCTCTCTTCCAAATGTGTCAACCACCATGGAATATAGGCTTATCACAACTTTACTTTTAAAACATATATATCTTTACTTTTCTAAATATATTAATTTCTGGGTGATTTCGTGGGTTATTTTATGATCCGTGAGGCTTCAATACTTTTCTTCTATGGCTACAGGGAAAACCTGACATGCATTTACCTAAAAACTTGCTTTTAAGCAAGCTAATTTAGAACATTTTATCATTCTGATACAGTAGGCTTATATTCTAGCGCTACTGAAACAAACATCTAGGACCAAGATGGAGCCTGCCTAGGGTGCCATGTCAGCAAACTGAAACTTAAGATAACTTTCAGGTCCCTGTAAATGCTCTGCTTGACCAGAGACACCGTGTATCCAGTCAGCCAATCCCCACAGGCCAAACCAATTCTCGGCTCTATACTTATTTCTTTGTTCCTTCTCACCCCAAACAAGGTTGACTATGGGGCCCCAGCCAATCAGACATTTTCTATTTTTCTCTTCCTTGTTCTTTATTCTTCATCCTATAAAAACTTCCTGTCTTCTGCCCCATGTTGCACTTCTCCAAATGGAGACTGTTTCATAAAGTGTTAAAGTTAATTTGTATCACCCAAACTGTCTTCTTTAAATCATTTTCTAACAGCACTAAACAGTATATGGCTAAAAAAATAATTTATTCTTGCAAATCAATATTGTTAAAGAAAAAACAGCTCATGACATTATATCAATTTAGTTATAGAAATGATACAACATAAATTTACTAGATCTGTTTTTTGCCTAACTAAAAATGATAATGTGACAAAAAGGATATATAAATATATATCATGCTTCTACAATCTAGTTTCTAGTATCTTGTTGATTTGAAAAATTCACGATTTCTTTAAGGTACTTTATCTGGGTCTGGTTTTTTTTTTTAACTCCAAAATATTATTTTGCTATGTAGCTAAAAAGACAAGCACTATCAATACTTTAGAAGCGCTAACAATGGTGGAATCAGGCCACAACACAGAGAAATGCTGGACTGGAGGAGAGAGGAGACTTGGTTTTGAGCTCACTAGCTTTGGAGTCTTAGGCAACTCAATCTTTCTTTGTTTCCATTCCCTTACTTGCAAAACAGTAGTCAGAGTAAGCAATCATATCTAACATTCTCCAAGAGTCTCTCTAAACTGTAATTAAAATTAATGAGGGAGAAAAAAATCTTACGATTTTATCTTCAAGTGGAAACAGTGACACCAAGCAGCTCAACAGATGAAAAAGAAAAATACAATATACATACATATAAATATATTTAGATACAGATATGAAAGTTTCTACTAGCACATGTGAGTCACTGGCCTTTGAGTAATTTCTCTTGACTACTCCCTACTCTGCCCCCATTTAAAGAGACTGACGAAATAATGGCAGCAATTTTTGACATCATTATTCTTAGCAAGGCTTTGCATTTTGTTTTTATTCTCCTCGAGAATAGGCATATTTGTATTTTGCTTCTGAAAAGGGTGCAGGACATCATGGCAGACCGATACTCTTGTTTTAACAACTAGAAAAAAAACCCTTGATAAATGGTTAAAAATATATTTATGAGAGAATTGTGGGAGCAACGAGAATTTTATATTATCTAAAATTCCAAAGAGGAAAAAGTCCTTCCTAGGTGAGCTGACAGTAACTGGCTTCTTTCTTCCGCAGAAGCCTTTGACAATTCTTAGTGTGGGCTAAGGATAAGATTTGGACCAAGTGGAGGCCCACTATCTTAGGAAAGAGAAATTAGTACAGCTTATCATGATCTCACGGTGTTGTCACAACAGTCTAGAAACTAAAGGAACCCCAAACACAAGGCTGATTTTTCCCAAGAAATATTTGCTGAGTTCCTGGGAGGTCTGAGAGACTTAAGTTCTGAATCTGAATCTTCAAAAAGGCAGAGTGAGATCTCTAACTCAGGTAGTGTTTCAGAGACAAAGTACTACTAGAAGTAAGAGATCTGTAACAAACACATAACTAGCTTCTAACAATCAATTATGAGGAAATACAAGGGAACATAATGAATGACAATTTCGTAATGCAATCAGCAAAATACAGACTAAGGGATACTCCTCAGTACAAATGGTCAGCTTTCTTACACAAATATATTGCAAGGGAAAAAACAAAGAGGAACCTATTGATTAAATAACTTAATAAACATGGCCACTTTTTGTCATACATGGACCTTAACTGGATCTGAATGCAAAGATACAAAAGGAAAAAAAAATATTATGAGACTGTAAGGGAACAGGGATATCTGACAGAATATTGAGATATTAAAGATTTATTTAATAATGGTATCATAGTATTGGGTTGGCCAAAAAGCTCCTTCGGTGTTTAAAGTAAAACTAAAAGACGATTTTTCATTTTCACCAAGAACCTTACTGAACAACATATTCACTGTTTTGTTCCACTACCATCTGCCATTTTCCAGGCAACTTCATAATTCTACCTTCTCAAAACCTTTTATCTTTTTGAGCAAAGAACTGTTCCAGGTGCCTTTTACAGTCTTCCAGGGAACTGAAATTTTTTCCATTAAGAGAATTTTGTAAAGACCGAAATGAATGGAAATCTGAAGGTGCAATGTCTGGTGAATATGGCAGATGAATCAGAACTTCCCAGCCAAGCTCTAACAGTTCTTGCCTGGTCATCAAAGAAACGTGCAGTCATGTATTACCCTGAAGGAAGATTATGTGTTTTCTGTTGACTAATTCCGGATGCTTTTTGTCGAGTGCTGTTTTCAGTTGGTCTAATTGGGAGCAGTACTTGTTTGAATTAATCATTTGGTTTTCCGGAAGGTGCTCATAATAGAGGACTCTCATCATATACACAACATCACCTTCTTTGGATGAAGACCAGCCTTTGGTGTGGTTGGTGGTGGTTCATTTCACTTGACCCATGATCTCTTCCGTCCCACATTATCGTACAGTATCCACTGTACAAAAAAAAAGTGTACAGTGTACACTTTTCATTGCCCGTCACAATTTGTTTTAAAAATGAAACGTTTTTGTTACGTTTAAGTAGAGAATTGCACGTGGAAAGGATTTTTTCGCTTAACTTACGTGGAACCCGAATAAGGTGACATATGGCCACCTTATCTTTGATAAAGGAGGCAAGAATACACAATGGAGCTCAATATCAAAAAAAAAAAACTACCCAATCAAAAAATGGGCAGAAGATCTAAATAGGCATTTCAGCAAAGAAGACATACAGATGGCCAAGAGGCACATGAAAAGATGTTCAACATCACTAATTATTAGAGAAATGCAAAGCAAAACTACAATGAGGTATCTATCACCTCGCACCAGCCAGAATAGCCGTCACCAAAACATCTACAAACAATAAGTGCTGGAGAGGGTGTGAAGAAAAGGGAACCCTTCTGCACTGTTGGTGGGAATGTAAATTCAGCCACTATGGAGAACAGTATGGAGTATGGAGGTTCCTTAAAAAACTAAAAATAGAGCTATTCAATATCAAAAAAAAAAAACTACCCAATCAAAAAATGGGCAGAAGATCTAAATAGGCATTTCAGCAAAGAAGACATACAGATGGCCAAGAGGCACATGAAAAGATGTTCAACATCACTAATTATTAGAGAAATGCAAAGCAAAACTACAATGAGGTATCTATCACCTCGCACCAGCCAGAATAGCCGTCACCAAAACATCTACAAACAATAAGTGCTGGAGAGGGTGTGAAGAAAAGGGAACCCTTCTGCACTGTTGGTGGGAATGTAAATTCAGCCACTATGGAGAACAGTATGGAGTATGGAGGTTCCTTAAAAAACTAAAAATAGAGCTACCATATGACCCAGCAATCCCACTACTGGGCATATACCCTGCCTTCTTATTGAAAACCAAATCATAGAAATAGCAACAATTTCAAAAACGGCAGTAGGCTCAGTAACCTGTATTCCAAAATTATCTAAGAAAGACAGTTGTCTAGAATTAAAGCTCTCTAAGAATGGAATCCTACTTCTTTCTTTGGTAGTTTGATTTATTTCAAGTTCATTCATTCATTCAACAAAGTTGCAGATAAAATAGTCCTTACTGGAGGGCCTTCCCTGGTGGTCCAGTGGTAAAGAATCTGCCTTCTAATGCAGGGTTCAATCCCTGGTCAGGGAACTAAGATCCTACATGCCGCGGGGCAACTAAGCCCACATGCCATAACTACTGAGCTTGCGCTCCTCAATGAGAGCCCACGTACTGCAAACTACAGAGCCCATGCGCTCTGTACCCTGCGTGCCACAACTACAGAGCCCACATACCCTGGAGCCTGAGCGCCACAACTAGAGAGAGAAAACCCGTACTCTACAACTAGAGAAGCCCGCGCGCCACAACGAAGAGCCCACACCGCAACAAAAGATCCCGTACGCCTCAACAAATACCCCAATGCTGCAACTAAAACCCAATGCAGCCAAAAAAATAAAGAAAATAAATAAATAAAAAGGAAATAAATTAAAAAAGAAATAAATATGCTTAAAAAAAGAAGTCCTTACTGTCAAGGAACTTACTCTCTGGAGGGGAAGCCAATCCAGGAAAGAATTAAACACAATCTCATGAGATAAATTCTACTGTGCATGATACAGACAAGTACAAGATGCTATGGAAGGAGAGAGGGGAGGTACTGTTTCCTTTTAGGATTGAGTTTCATGTGCTGGCAAGAATGGTGGCCTGGTAGGCGTTGAGGGAAGCAGAGATAACATCCTGAATTGATTTATGTCAAACTAAGGAGTCTGGATAGAAGGTATAATGGGGTAGCACTGACAGCTTTTCAATTATCTGATTTACACTTTAGAAAGTTAGAAATGAGGAAAAATTTTAGGCATTTATAATGTTAATAACTTCAACAATTTAGAATTATCTAAAAGAAACATTACAATCCTACCTATTAACAAAATGAAAACCTATTATCTATGGAAGTTTAAAAACTAAAAGTTAAAGGCTTGAGATGAGAAACTTGCCTGCAGTTTCTCCTGAATAAGTAACAGAGATTAAGCAGAAAAGGAGTATAACCAAACACTTCAGGTTTACATACCTATAACAAGATGCTCCATAGGGACATTCGGGCCGGTCATCAGCCTCACCTTGACACGTGATGTGTACACCTCCATAATCACTATCACCAGGGTGACTGAAGTGTTGAAAATGGACAGGATTCTTCCTATGAGAGTGATAAACATACTGTCAGAAAAAAGAATTAATAGGATATAGTAGACTTCTAGATAAACTAGAAAAAAATAATTAATAGGATATAGCAGGAAACCAAACAATACACATGTGATTATTCTAGAACGTGAACCAACATGCTACATGACATTTAGTCAGTGCGGAACTCTCATGGTAGCAAATTAAATTTCTGGTGACATGGGGAAGACCATGAATGTCAACGGACAATCTGAAAACAGTACTTTATATAGGCTATATACAACAGAATATACAGGATAATATAAATAGTATAAGCATACAGAGCTTTTAAAGACTTTCAATAAAGTGAACACATCTACACTCCCTCTGCTAAGATAAAAAACAATATTACCAACATTCTAGAAGCCCTGCATGTCCCCTTCGAATCATTAAACCCATTTTACTACCCAAAGCTAACCACTATCCTGTCATCCGCAACAGTGTTTCCCAAACTTTTCAGTCTCAGGAAAAAAACTATTAAAACTCCAGAGGACTTTTATTTATGTGGGTTATTTAACCTATTAGAAATTAAAAATGAGAAATTTAAAAAATAAGTTTACTTTATAATAGTAATAAACCCTTTACATATTATGATAAATAGCACATCTTAATGTAAATACCTATTTTCCAAACAAATTCGTGGAGACATTGTTTTATACTTTGGAAATTTCTTTAATGTCTGGCTTAAAAGAGGGCATCCGAATTCTCCTATCTGCTTCTGCATTCAATCATTAACACAAATCATGGAGCCTCTGGGAATACTGTACACTTGTGAGTGAGAGAATCAGAGTGAAAAAGGCACACACACACAAAGTATTATTATGAAAATGGTTTTGGCCCAACAGGTTTCCTAAAAGCATCTTGGGGACCAGGACCTGCAAGGGCCTCTGGAACATACTTTCAGAAGCAATGTTACAAACAACATATTAGTTTTTCCTGTATTTGAATTAAAATGGAAATATGTAGTATGTACTTCTTTGAGAATGACTTTTTATGTTTGTATGATTACTCCACATTACTGCATGTAACAGTAGTATACTTTTATTACTGTGTAACATTCCACTGTATGAAAGTGCTATAATTTATTTGTCCATTCTACTATTAATAGACTTTTGGATTCATTCTAGTTATTGGTTTTTATAAATAATACTGCTGTGAACATTCTACTTTTGGCGTACTGTTAGAAGTAATAAACTAATTCAGCAAAGTTGGAGGATACAAAAATCAACACCCAAAAACCAGTTGTGTTCCTATATACTTGCAATGAACAATCCCAAAAGGAAATTAAGAAAACAATTCAATTTAAAAAAACATTTAAAAATAAAATAGTTAGGAAATAAGCTTAAGGAGGTGAAAGACATACACAGGTTTAATTTCTATTAAAGAAGACACAAATACATGGAAAGACATCCCATGTTCATGGAATGGAAGACTTAATATTGTTAAGATGTAAATACTACCCAAGGCAATCTACAGATTTAAAGCAATCCCTATTAAAATCCCAATGACATTTTTTTGCAGAAATAGAAAACTCCATCCTAAAATTCATGTGAAATCTCAAGGAACCTCAAATGGACAAAACAATCCTGAAAAAGTTGAAGGTTTCACACTTCCTGATTTCAAAACTTATTACAAAACTACAGTTATCAAAACAGTGTTGTACTAACATAAAGACAGGCATATAATATAGACACATGGAAGAGAACAGACAGCCCAAAATAAACTCTTGCTTATATGGTCAAATGATTTTTCAACAAAGTTGCCAAGACCATTCCAAAAGGAAAGAATACTCTTTTCAACAAATGGTGCTGGAAAAAGAGGATATTCACTTGCAAAAGAATGAAGTTGGACCCTTCCCTTACACCATAAACAAAATTAACTCAAAATGTATCCAAGACATAAAAGTAAGACCTAAAATATAAAACTTCTAGAAGAAAACAGGGGGAAAGCTTCATGACATTGGATTTGTCAAAGATTTCTTGCCAAATGCAAAGGCAAGAAATGTAAAAGTTGCCTAAGTTCCATGAGACTGCCCCAAACTCTGCCTGTCCTCTTAGCCCTCAGTCTGAAACACTAAAAAATTGGCAAATGTCACAAGAGAAAAAGAAGCCTCAAGGTCCTGACTGCCTCTAATGTTCTCAAGCATGAGTGTTCCGCTTTGCTAGTTGTTTTCAGTGGGAGCTTTGGTCCTCAATAAGACACATCACCTTTACTAGAGATAAAACGCTTATTTTATAGATTATTAACTCATAATTTATATGACCTTATGGAGATAAAATCTACAAGTTTTAATTAAGGTATAAATTTCTTACAAGTTAATAAGAGACATTTCAATTTCTATCCAATTTTTAAAAGCAGTTTACTAATGGAATCATATGCTATTAAACAGAAAAACTATATGGCCCCAAAAGAACAAAATTTTCAAAAAGAATTTTTTGGAAGCAACAGTTTCTATAAAGTTAAATGCTATTTTGTTGTTTTTTTGTTTCACAAAGGATTGAAATAAGATGTGACTGCTTTAGACAGGTTGAATTTGAAGTGCCTGTGATTTAAGTGGTGATTATCTGGACCTAAAATTTAGTACAGAAATCTGTGTTGGAGATACAGACTTGGGAGTTAATACCATAACATCAAGGGAGTGAATAAGACTACCCCTGAGTAATAATTTTCTATTAAGACGGAACATGTAAATAAAGAATTAGAAATCAATGATTAGATAGTAAATATCAGATCTAATATCAAATATTAGAAAGCGTATGAGGAAATGTTGTGTAGAATAGAAGATGAGCAATTTAGGGAAGAATGAACATGTTAAAAAAGGGCTAAGAAAGGAACTGAATGTGTCTTTAAGCAGGACAGGAGACAGGAAAAGGGAACAACACATCCAAAGGACCTAACAACGGCATGACAGCATGGTGCATCCAAAGAATTACTGGGAGTTCAGGGTCTTCTAGACTATGCTAAGAAATCTGGCCTTTAGCCACTGAAGGATTCTGTAAAGGAGAGTAATATTGTCAGATTTTTTTCTCTCTCTTCTTTTTTACCTTTGTTTTTATTTTCTTAGCCAGATCATTCAGGCAACAATGAGGAAGGAATATGAACCTGACGGAAAGTTTGGAGACTTAGGAGATTATTCACTTGTCCCAGAGAGATCACTGCATGAGCTAAAGCAGTAGCATTGAGGCTGCAGAAAAGATACATTTAACTAATTGTTAAGATGCACGTATATAACAAGAACTCAATATAGGTTATTTTCCCCCTTTGTTACAAATATAAACATTTTGTTTTCAAGATTTCAGTGGCAAATATTTCTCAGGTATTAATTATGTGTATCAAAATTAGTGAAGAAGTAAAATAAACTATTCATAAGCTATGACTGGTTAAAACTAACGTGTATCATCATCAAATATGTATGAATTCATTATGATCTTGATAAAAGATTCAATCACATTTAACAAAGACAAGTACCAGCCAAACACCGTTATGGACTGAATTGTGTTCCCTACCCCCAAATTTATATGTTCAAGCCCTAACCCCTAATGTGACTGTATTTGGAGACAGAGCCTTTAAAGAGATAATTCAGATTAAATAAGGTCATGAGGGTAGGGCTTTAATCCAAAATGACTGATGTCCTTATAAGATGAGGAAGAGACGCCAAAGATGTGCATGTACAGAGAAAAGGCCATGTGAGGACGCCATGAGAAGGCACTGTCTGCAAGCCAAGGAGAGAGCCTGCAGGAGAAACCCAACCTGCCAACACCTTGATCATAGGCTTTCAGCCTCCAGAACTGTGAGATAATAAATTTCTGCTGTTTAAACCACCCAATCTGTGGCATTTTGTTATAGCAGCTCTAGTGAACTGATACAGATACCAAACAGGATTTTTCAAAAATCCAAAATAATAGAAGGTTTATATACTTCCATTTCACAAGTTTATAAATTATGTTCCATATGCAGGACTAAGGCCATTGCAAATAGACAAAATTGTGAATAAACGCATAAATTATAATGGTTGAAATTGAAAAATATAATTATTCAGGTGTTATAATGGCACTGCATTTTAAAGAGAGATACAATGAATGAGAAATTAACAGAATATGTGATATAAATATGCTATCGAATAGAAGACAAACTGTACTAGAATGTACTGATAAGATACTTGGTTTGATAAGTTGGAATGGCAAAGAAATACTTCTGAAATAGGGCTAGGTAATTATAAGCATGCTAGAATAAACAGAGAGAAACTATAGCCTAAAACTAATTCATAAAGCATGAAATTAGAAAATATGGTACAGTGTTATCAAATGAAGTAAGTATAGGAGTAACCAATCAATCCAGAAAATATATATTTAGTTGTTTTAGAAGGCATCACGGTGACTCAGAAGCACCATTAGAAAAATATAAAGGAAAATGCACAAATATCAGATGCTTAAGCACAACTTAGAATTCTCTTGAGAGTTATACTGTATACAGCAACTATTTATGAAGGCATCTTTCCAACAGCTAAATAAGACATTACATAAGCAGGTATTTTGATCTGAGTGATTCTGTTTTCAAGTCTGGATTCCCCAGTTCAGATCCCTGTATTAATCAGCATATCTACAATGAAACATTTAATCCCCCACAATATTTTAAAAGCCTCTAGCAGGATTTGCTAGAATGCATACTGAGAAAGTGCAAACGAGGAGAAACATGAAAAATCTCCTAACCTTTAGGCCAATGGGTTTTATTAGGCTTTTAACACACTATAGCATGTATCTACATAGCTATTATGCTGTTGAAATAATGGAATTATATGCTAGCTGTAATTTCACTTCATACCTGTAGCAGTTTGCCCCATACATGCAGGATGTCCTCTTGACCTTGTTTTCTTCAGAACCCTGTGGAACTGAATCAGCTGCCTTTGCATGCAAAGTTTCAGGATTGGAGGGATCAGAGCCAGACTCAGGATGAGATCTTTCAGGCTCGTCATGGAAGGACTTGCCTTGGGCACTCAAACAACTCTCAGAACCACTCCTCGCCTTGCTGTCTTTATCTGGTGTTCCCTTAGTGGTGATTTTATGTTCAGGAACCTTACCAAGTTCCTCTACTGGGATTTCATTTCTCTGTGCATTAGTCTTCATGTTATTTACCTCTGTGTTATCTAACGTGATTGCAGAAAATGACTGTGACATTTCCTATAACACAAATCAGAAAGTAAATAATAAAACATGTTTCAAAAGAAATATGTAAATTTAAGCATAAAAGCGTGAAACTACAAGATTCATGCAATATGTATATTTTAAAACTTTAAGATTCACATTTTAAAGTTATTAAAAATACCATTATCTCTGTCTCTAATTTAATAACTTTGAAATGGTCTACCGTTATCAGAAAAGGAACTTATAGCTGTATCAAACCTTTACAATCGTGTCAAACATTCAGTGACAAATAACCAGAAAAATACAAACGAAACATAAGAGAACACAACAGCTGCTTTCGTTTGAATATAATCTTTCCCAAAAAACCTACTAGGCTCTTAAATTTCCTGTTCAAGAATGTGTCACACTTTTATGCCCTGTTCTTATAATTTCTTAGAAGTTACTGTAATACTTTATTTCTACCCTCTAAATATAATCATGATTTTTTTTCCTACAGCTGCATGATGAAATTGCTCCTCCTTCACAGAAAAATTTGCATTAAGTTATGAGCAACTTAGAAAATAAATGATTCCTTTGAAGTGGTAGGAATAACAGTTTCAGTTTAACCAATTAAAGGCATCTTGAATCAAGTAAATATTCTCATTAGCACTACAGAACCTTTTTTAATGTGTACTTACCACCAGTAAGTACAACGAATAAGCCTAGTCTTATCCTAT
This sequence comes from Neophocaena asiaeorientalis asiaeorientalis, assembly GCF_003031525.2. Taxonomy (NCBI): domain Eukaryota; kingdom Metazoa; phylum Chordata; class Mammalia; order Artiodactyla; family Phocoenidae; genus Neophocaena; species Neophocaena asiaeorientalis. Next base: position 2,861,343 of record NW_020172812.1, on the reverse strand, counting down.
TAAAAATGACCTATTAATTACTTATACTTCCTGTGGAGTGAAAACATTGCTCAGATAAACCCCAGTCCTCCTGGTAAGGATGTGATGACCACGTTCTAGATACACGTGAATGTTCACTCCCATGTATAACTAAGAACTCATGTATGCTGGCTGTCTTCTGGGAAAAGCTGGTTTTAATGTTATGTGATATCCAACAGCTCAAATTTCTTGAGAAGGTATTAGCATGACTTTTTTTTAGACTAATTACTTAGGTGTTTTGATAGTTTTTTCTTTTCTAGCACAGTATGCCAACCTTAAAATGTTATCCAAACTGACTAAAGACCTTGCAAAAAGAACCTAGAACTAATCATGGCTCTCGTATAGTAGGTAATAGATAACCAATCATGTGACTACCTCTTGGAGCTGGCCCTCAGGTAGTGGCATTCATGCCACATCCCGCTAACATATACACTATTTCCTCCGAAGCTGCTCAAGTACACCCCAATCTCATCTCCCTCTGCTATAGGACCAACTAACACATGCCAGGATCTGGACCTGGGGGTGGGTGGGGTAACAGAGCAATTCTGATCCACCTCCCCACTTGGCAGTCCACACACTGGGTCAACTCTCACCAGTTTTCTTTTTTTCTGTTCGGACAGTAATGGGGTAAGTCAGCAAATCCACTGGCTAAGCAGGTCCAATAAAATGTCAGTCTCTTCTTCCTGTTGGCATCTCGAAATGCTACAATAAATTCTCTTAGAGCACATCTCTTCTCTTGATTTTAGAAAGGGAGAAAATAACTTCTTCCCCCAAACACAGCCTTCTCCCAGATCTTAAAACCTCCTTGTCTCTCAGTTCTCTTTGTATAAAGCCTGAGGGTGGAACAGTGAATACTTCTCACCCCTTTCAATAAGCCCCACAGGGAAAGTCTAGCTCTCACTGCTGGGGTGCTCCTTTCAAACATGAGATACTTAACAGTACTTCTGTCCTCAGTGTTGGGCCTCAGCAACAGTTTTGTTGACAATAGGGAAAAATATCCCATTCAACGTCCTGTCACATTTAGTATAGGGGAAAAAATACAACACAACTAGGGAAACGGTTAAATAAAGTAGAACACATTCTTACCATGAAACACTGTGCAGAGGTTGAGAAGAATGAGGTAGATCTATATATATATCTAAGGATTTTTTAAATTAAACAATATATATATATACTATGATTCCATCTAGCTTGTAAAAAAAAATTCCCTATATATCTATGTGAGTACTTACTTGTGTAAATCCACATGAAAAGATTTAGAAGGATGCAAACCGAAATACCAGTAGGCAATAGGACTGAAGGATGAGGCAAATCAAGATTTCCATTTTACTTCACATGCGTCTGAATAGTCTAATTTTTGACAATAAGCATCTACTATATTACCACTTAAAATATGAAAAGCAAACCAAAGAAATGAAATAAAAGATATAAAGTGTAAAGCATCATATTTCAACTCCCTCTACTTCCATGAAATGTAAAGAAGGATTTGTTTTTTTAATATCTTCACAAGGAATATGTTGAACATGTTAATTTATTCCAAAAGAGAAAGGAGTAATAAAGTCACAGATATCAATACTATGGATCAGGGGTTCTCAAATATTTTAAGAGGCATAAAAACTGGAATTCATAATGTTCTTTATGGAACTCCATGAAATATTGATATTCAGTAGGCCCCTGGCCTTTAACATTCGTGGTTTCAATTATTCATAAACGGTCTCAAAAATCTATTACATGCAGTATTTTGTAAGTTTGCTGAGACATAAATTCGTACTGTGCCAATTATAAAACTCATGAGCCAGAGCAAGTCACTGAACTGGCAAATGAGAGAAGAGGAAAGATGGAGGGTGCTCTGTACTTGGAAGAAGTAGGGGAAGGCAGAGCTCCACATTTTATGGCACCCACATGGCTTATGTCCTAGATGAGATGAAAATGTGAAGAATGAAGTGTGGCAGGCTAGAGATTCATGACAGAAGAGGCAGATCTACACTTTGTAAAAATACATGCTAGAGACCTCAGGGATCGGGGAGCATGGAGCTAATGGAAGGTGGCCCTGGTGCTTGAAGGGGGCTAAAATGTACCATATTAAGGCTATTAAAGTAGCCTGTTAACTTGCCCAATAAGCCCTCCCTCGTCCCTCAACCATCTGAAGTTGTTTTTTTTTTTTTGGCCCCGCCATGCAGCCTGTAGGATCTTAGCTCCCCAACCAGGGACTGAACCAGTGCCCATGGCAATGAAAGCACAGACTCTTAACCACTGGACTGCCAGGGAATTCCCCATCTGAAGTTTTAATACACTACAAGGGACAGGATAAAGAACTTTCCCCGATACAAGTTCAATGAAGTAATTTGTTGTTGTTTCCAAGCTGCCCTAGGAAAGAATGTCTGTGCTGATAAATTGCCTTAAAAGTCCTGCATCAATCCCATTAGCACCCACATGCTAAGGACTAAAAAATCCTAAACTCCAGCCCCAGCCTCACTCTTGAGCTTCAAACTCATATATTCAACCACTAGCTAGACATTCCTTCCTCAATATTCTATGCAACTCAAACTCAAAATGTCAAAATTGAAATCCTCCCTCTGTATTCTGGCCATAGTTTTGGCCAACATAATTTATCTATTCATTCTAGCCAGAACCTTGGAAGTCTATCTTTCATTTCTTCTTTCCTTCACTTTCCCCAGATCTAAGCAACAAGTGCTGCAGTTTGTTTCTTAAATATTTCTCTAATCCAGTGCCTTTGCATCATCCTTAATGTCAGTGCCTTGGGTCAGATTCTCGTCATTTCATGACACTGTCAGTGCCCTTATCCCCCGTTTTTATCTTATTCTCTTCCAATCTCTCCTCTGAAGAGCTGGCTTATGTAGTCCTCCTCAAGGCTCCCATAAAAATCAATGTGCTGTCACTTTATTTTAGGATTTGAATCATGTCCCCCATAAGACTATTTGCTTCTTATCAACTATATCTTATTCATCTTTATTCATTGAATTCCATATTCTAGCATACTGCCTTGCATATAACAGAAAGACTGCTTTAGTGTAATGATTATTAGAATGGTCTTTGAAATAAAAGAATCAGATTTTGAATATCAGCTTTGCTATTTCCTAACCTTTGACCTTGAACAAGTTGATTTAAACTTTCAGACTCCCCTGGTCTGTAAACCAGGGATATTATCAACCAACTTTACAGGATTTTCTAAAAATTAAATGAAATAAGTATATCTTAGTACTGGCTATAGCCGATAAAAAAGGCTCAATAAATGACTGTGGGTGTTTTTTCAGTTGTTGTTGTTAATAGCATTACTAATGCCACCATATTACTACTATTTGCTTAGTGAGCACTTGTTAAATGAATGAATGATTAAATGAATGAAAAGGTGTTTCTGTGGGACTGATCAGAGACATGCTATAAATGGTACAACCTAAATGGCCGATTAGGAGCAAAGGATATAGGATTCTTTGATGCAGTAAACAAACACTAAGAAGCTCTGGGGGATACAGTCTTACTTAAGAGATAGCTACGTAAGTAAGAGTTACACTCTTCACCTCTCCTGTTATTTTGGTCAGCCAAGCCAAGAATCTAGTGTACTCAAGACAAATGAAGATACTCTTAAAATATCACCTCCCTACCAGCTTTCAGGAATAAACAACCTATTTTTGGTAATGTTTCAAAGATTTTATTGAACATCTAGATCTTTTGATATTCCTGATAACTTAAAATGTTTTCTTTCTGAATAACCTTGATTGCAGTCCTTACAGTTGGCAGAAAAGGTCTGACCTTTCTTAAAGGTTCACTTGTGATTATCAAACTTTATGGGTTGGTATAAACATAGGAAAACGTGTATACTACAGATTTTCCTCTGAAAAAAAATTTCTCTTCTTGGAAAAAAACAGGGTAGTTATATTGATATTGTAAAAAATCAATAAAAAGAAACCTCAATTAAATAGAGTCAGGATACCAGAAGATGGAGCTCTCATGCCCTGTGATGAGAGCAAAGCCCAACAGAAAGAAGACTCCTCTTCTTTCCTGGCAATGATTCAGCCAATAAAAAGCCATGGAATCTTAGTTTACTATAGTCCGCCAACCTCCTTTTCCTCTCTATAAAAGAGTTCTCCTTCCCTTGTAAAGCGAGAACTTGCAGCACATGGCTTGCCATGGTTATAGACCTCGAACTGCTGATCACAAATAAAACCAATTTGTTTTAGGTCAACATTTTGGTGGCCTGTATGGGGATCAGAGAAGACCCCCAATAGCTCCAGGGCTGGTGAGCAAACAGGTGCAGTCCCCACAATTGAGTCCACTGTGCTCACTGATTTTTCTCGCAGACCCTGGAGTTCGCAGACTCATGTTTCTCCAGGATCCGAGCTCATATCCTCTTTGCATTTGAAGCTCTCCAGGCTTTATCTGGAATCTATTTTAAGGTTCTGTCTTCCAGGTTAAGGCCTTGTTCTGCATGAGGGTACTCATTTGGCACTTTGGTCCGACTGTGAGATCAGATTGTTTTAACTGAAGCTGGCTGAGAAGCCTCTAGCCTGGCTTCTCCAGGACCAAACTGTTTCCTTAGAACTGTCTGGTATTAGACCTGCGAGCTGTTTGAGTTGCGAGCTGTTTGAATTGAGCTGTTTAAGCTGTTTGAAAATTGTTCTTTTATTATAGAGAAAAACCTCTGAGAACTGGGACCCAGTTATCTAAATATTTTGAGGGCAACCCACCCCCACAACAGGTACTTCAGCTGATTTTGTGTTTAAAAACCACAGTCCTTCCTCACGGGCATTTCCAACTAAATGGACCAACCTGACCAAAGGCAATTTAGAATATCAATGGCCATTATGGGAAACTTTTGAAATCCCCAAATTAATTTTCTTAAAACCAAGCTGGATTACAATAGCTCAAAAACTTCCAGAACTGAATGGAATGACTATTTTGATTTGAAATTTTGAGGCTTCCCAACGTTATCAGAAATCTAAAATTGCCTCTCTGCAAAATAAGATTTTAAGATTAACTGAGGCAAATGATTAAAGAAAAACAAAATAGCTTCTGAAGCTTCAGGCTCGTCTTCCTTAGCTTCTTCATCTCAGGTTCCACCTCAGGTGCCATCTTGTCTTTCTCCCTCAGCTCCTATGGTCAGACTCTGCCTCTGGCACAAACCTCCTCCTTCCTTTTATACTGTCTATACCTCCTCTGTACCCTCAGTGCCCCCATACTAATTTTCTTGCTAAACTTCCCCTTTTGTCTGAAACTCTCCCTACTCCCTCTTCCTTTGAAATTGCCAGAACCTGTTGCTTTAAAATTAAGCCTTCTGAGGAGCCAGAGGCTAAACCCTTAATTTCTTATATTCCCTGGACTAAAGCTGACTGTGAGCAATAGTCAAAGGTTTTCCCAAAGTAACAGAAGATCTTCATAGATTTGCTGAGGAATTTAATACAGTCATTCAAACTTGACAACCTGGTTTCTCTGACTTACATCACCTAGTTCATATATTTGTCAGTGAAGGCCAGGCCCAGCATTGGATAAAAACTACTAATTGGGAAAATCTTGAAAGGTCTCTAGCATTACAAGTGGGAGACCAGCCCAGTAACTTATTATATGATCACACTTAAGCAATCATGAGGCGACTTCATCAGGTAATTCCTACGGCTTTTCCAAAGCCTGTTGATTGGAACAAAATGCAGGCTTGCACACAAAAATCTGATAATCCTGTTTATGACTATTACAATCAACTTCAGATTGTTTTAAAAGAAAATTCTGCTCTTCTTTCAGATGTGGATTCCCCCTGGGTAACTGTTAACTCTATGTTTATTACTGGGCTGAACTGGGTCCTTTCCTTTCTAGTAAAAAGGAGCAGGATAGAATGGAAAACAATGTCCACTCCAGATTTAGCTAACCTGGCAAACCAGCTCACTCCAACTCTAGGTGGGTAACCCTGCCCCCCCCCCAAAAAAAGACTACTAAAATTCTTAATCTTCAAATCCAGCAACTAAAAGACTCCTAAACAAAAACAAAACCCTCCTAGTTTCTGCTATTATTGTGAAGAGCCAGGACATTGGAAAGAGACTGTTAACAAGTATAAGTACTTCAGGCCTTCAGCCCTCTAACCAGCCTTTCCAACATCTGCCCAATTCTCAATGACAGGACTCTGATAAACTACAGGGGCCCTTCCCAATCCTCCCTCTCAATCGACTTGGAGAAACATTTCTCCAGATTGGGGATGAATCTCTTCTAGTCTTAACTGACCCTGGAGCCATACTCTCAATGCTCAACCCCGTTACTATAAAGCAGTCCCTAAAACAGCTCAAATAGTGGGACTTCTAAACAGCCTCAAGAGTTTCCTCTCCCTGAGCCTATTCCCTTTTGTTTAGACCCTTTGAGAGATGCACACCCTTTTCTCCTTAGTTCCTCTGCCCCTATTCATTTATTAGGCTGAGACTTCTTAAAGAAGTATCATGCTGGAATTTCTTTCTCCCAAAAGGGGGAAATAATTCTAGAATTTGACAATAGTCATCAAAGTAACCAATCAGGTGAATTAAGTGATCCTTTGACATCTTTTATTTGTTTTGTCTCTGATGGCACTAGAGCTAATTCTGGAAACACTGATCATTTGTCCCTAGTGAATCAGCTGCCACCCTCCTTATGGGCAAAAACTCCAACTGATACTGGCAAAATTCACAGCGCACCTCCCATCAAGATTCAAATAGAGCCCTCAAAACCACTTCCAGAATTAATATTCCATAAGAAAAGAAGGACTTAAAGGCATAAAGCCATAAAAGAACATTACAAGGCTCAAGGTCTCATTATCCCTTACACCAGCCTGGTAAGAAAACCTAACGGCTGAGGGTGGAGGTTCATCCAGAATCTCTGAGCAGTAAACAACATTGTTATCCCTTGACACCCCGCTGTTCCTAATCCCCGTACATTACTAACATCCATTCTTACTGGAAGTAAATTCTTTACTGTTACTGATTTATGTAGTCCATTCTTTAATATTCCAGTTGATGAAGCTGGCCAATACCTTTTTGCTCTCACTTGGGAAGAAAAACAATTCCCCTGGACAGTAATGTCCCAGGGTTTTGCTGAGGGTCCTTCTTATTTCTCACAAATCCCAAAGGCTGATCTGGATTATATAAAGTTCCCTAGAGGTTCTACTATGTGGATGATTTGCTTCTTTGCTCTACTTCTCAATCATCCTCACAGGAAGACAGTATTCACTTGCCAAAGTTTTTAGCCTGAAAGGGACATAAGGTTGTCAAAGAAAATCTGCAGTTTGCCCAAACCTAGGTTCGATATTTAGGGCATCTGATATCAGAACAAAAGCTACATGTAGATCCAGATACACTTCATGATGCCCTAAGTTTTCCCAAACTCCAAACTAACCGCCAACTGCAAAGTTTTCTCAGGATAGTTGGTTACTGCCAAAATTGAATTCCAAATTTCTCTCTTACGGCCAAACCTCTGTATGCCTTATTAAACAATAACAACCATGACTCAAACTTATGGGAAGAACCAAACAATATAGCCTTTAAGGCCTTAAAGTTGAGTCTGATGAACCCGCCTGCCCTTGAGAATCCCAATTATCAAATTCCCTCTTTTCCTTTTTGTATATGAAAAAGAAGAGAATGTCCTTGGCGTACTCACCCAAAACCACGGGGTCCACCATCAACCCACACTGCATTATTGCCAATAACCGGACCCTGTGGCACAGGGATATCCTGCTTGCCTTAAAGCCATTATGGCCACTGCCCTTTGGGTTAAGGCCCCCAAGAAAACTGTGGGATCCCCTCTAACTATTTTTGTACTTCATGCAGTAGAAGCCCTCCTGAATTCTCATCACCCTCAATATTTCTCAGCCAGCTGCCTCACCTCCTATGAAGGAAGTCCTTTTGTTAACTGCTCCTCACATAACTCTTTTATGCTATAATAACCTTAACCCTGCTACTCTTCCCCCCTCTGTCACGAAAGAAGTCCCTCTTGACTGCTTAACACTGACTGATCACCTCCTGACTCCTCATGGTGATTTACAGGAAAGATCTCTCAGTAACACTGACTTCTCGTGGTTCACTGATGTTCTTATTTAAAAGGTAACAATGGCAAATATTATGTTGGGTATGCTTTGCAACTCCTTTTCATGTTGCTGAGGCAGCAGCTTTATCAATGGTTACTTTGGCCCAACAGGCTGAATTATACACTCTCAAATGGGCTTGTACTTCAGCTAAGGGCAAAACTGCCAATATTTATACCGATGGTACACACTTTAAGAGTAGCTCATGATTTTGGAATACTGTGGAAGCAACGTGGCTTCCTTACTTCCAGCAGAAATAAAATTTTAAATGGCTCTTATGTTCAGGAATGCAATATTTTTATCTGCCACTTTAGCTATTACTAATATTCCAGGGCATTCTAAACTTTACTCTCTGGAAGCTAAGGGAAATCACTTTGCTGACATTTTTGCAGGGAATGCTGCCCTGAAAGGGGCTAACAGCCTTCTGTTGGTCCAAAGGAACATTTCCCCAGATGATAACTTAGAAAAACTGGCTAAAGAAGGCCAACAACTGGCCTCAGAAAAGGAAAAACAAGATTAGAAATTCAAAAATTGTTGGTTTGATAAAAAGAGAAAGCTCTGGTTTAGACTAACTAACAACCCAGTCCTACTGGAGACTCTAAAATCCCCATTCATCACCCCTGTACATGCATCAGACCACTGGTCTACTGACAAAATGACAGCATTCATGAATCAGTATTGATGGGGAAACACTGACAAATCCACCAAAAGTATCTACCTCACTTGTCCCACTTGCCTGAAATACAACCCAAAGAAGTCTGTTTGTACTGCCCCTAAACAACTTAAACTGTCCAATGGACCACTCAAGGTCTGACAACTTGCTCTGGCTCACGGATATAAATGTTTTAGCAATGGTCTATGTGTTTTCACATACAGACAGGCCTCCCTTGCAGACAGGCTACTGCTTCTTCTGTGGTTAAGGTCCTTTTAGAAAAGAGTATCCCTACCTGGGGAATTCCTCTCAAATTTCATGGTGATCAAGGAACACATTTTACTGATCAGGCCCTTCAAGTCTGCTATTTAGCCAGTTTTATAACACTTTCACGGTGCTTTCCACTCTCAATTCTCCTTTAGGTGAATGCACTAATGGCATTATTATGACTCAATTGGCAAAATTTGTAAAGGCCCTCCAGATACCTCGCCACTGGTCCTTCTAAATCTCAGATCCACCCCTTTTGGAACTCAGAAAGCTCTCACCCTTTAAGACAGCCACAGGATGCTCAATGCACTTGGCTCTTGCTTCTTCTGACTCACACTGATACGAGGAGAGATCCTCCAATATTGCAAAGGCCTAATTGCTTCTATTAAAAATAACCATGTTTTGGTAGAGCAATCTTTTCATAGTGTACTTGTGGGAGATGATGACCTTAAACATCACCTGGCAACCTGGATATTTTGTCTATTGGAAAGAAACACCTCCAGAAGAACTCTCTTCAACCTCACTGGAAAGGCCCCTATCAGGTACTGCAAACCAGCCCTTGTGCTGCCAAACTCCAAGGAGTGGACTCTTGGATTAATGTGACACACTAAAAACTGCACTGAACCCTGACTGGCCCTGCACACCATCTGATGACCTGAAGGTAAAGATTTCCCGTAATTGAAGCCACATCTGATGAGACAGCTTTCCCTAGATATCCAGACCAGGCCCGTTGGAACCTTGTCTGCCAAACCTTTGATGATGACATAACACTTCAGATGCTCTCCAATCTCTATGATCTTTATAACATAGAGACTTTAGATTAAAAGTGCCTGAAAGTTCTTCCTCCTACCTCTCCTTGATACTTGAATGTGACTTCAATAGGTTTCCAATCTGTACTTTCTCTCCAATGTGAGACACCACACCCAGCAAAGGCCCCTCCTGGCATTAAGGGACAAAAAGCCACTGAAACCAGAAAACCTGATTCTTGATCAGCAGTGCTTTCAGAGAAAGACCGTGATCAAAAGGGGTAACACGTAAAATATTAACAAACAGAAACTTCAATTAAATAGAGTTGGGAGACCAGAAGGCAGAGCTCTCATGCCCTGTGATGATAGCAGAGCACAACATGAAAAAGAAAGACTCCTCTTCCTTCCTGGCAAGGACTCAGCCAATGAAAAACCATGGACTCTGTTTACTATAGCCCTCCCAACTTCCTTTTCCCCTCTCTAAAAGCATTCTCCTTCCCTTGCTGTGCAGGAACTTGCACGTGGCTCATCCATGGCTGCAGACCCCAAACTGCACTGATGACCTTATTAAGTCTTTATAGCCAATATATGAGTCAGAACACATTTTGTTTTCATTTATTAAACTTGACTCCATAAGTAAGCAAAGGAGTTGAGCCTATAGTGATTATACCCCACTTCTCTAGCTTGAGGAAAGGATCCAGTGAGAAGCAGGATCTCCTCTAATGGGAGAGGAGGCAAGAGTGAGGGGAGAACTATAAAAGGTCTGACTCTCTGGGATAACTGCTGGAATTTCCATCAATCCAGTGCATGCTATTCTAAAACCAATCCTACTCCTATGGCTCTCAATGAGACTAAATAGACGGGGACCCACAAAGCTTAGCCATCGGTCTACAAGGATCATGAAAACTGTCATCTAAAGCCACCCTACTCCGGAAAGGAAGAATACCTGATCTTTTTGTCCTAGGGCCATCTCTCTCTCTTTTTTTCCCCCTTCTCTCTCTCTTCTTAAATTCATCCAATAAATAGACCTCATTTTCTTAGAGTATCCAGTACCAAAGAATGCTTCAGTCAGCCAAACAATTCTAGTGACTTAGCAAAAACTGAAAGAGGAAAGAAGAGATTTATAAATACTGCAAGTTAGTCCAGAAGTAATCCTGCAACAGGCTGTTAAGAACTACTCATTTGTTGTTCCTCTCTTCACACTTATCAAAAAGAAGGTAGTTACAGGCAGTCTGAGAATGACCAATAGAATAGAAGAAACCAGATTTTCAAAATGGAGGTACCAAACTATGACCAAAGTCAAGTGGTCTCCACCTTTTTTTCAGTCTGAAAATGTCTAAATTAAATAGCTTTGTTTTCTACATTGCAAGTGCTATATTAAAGATTAGTTTCAGCAAGCCAAAAACCAAAAACAAACAAAAGAAAAACTAGGCCTAGTTTTTATCTTGATAAACTCAATATAAAAAGCATTTTTGGTTTTTCCTTGATATATACAGCATATAACTATTCCTAACTAGAACACCTGATGAAGAAAATAAACAATCAAATTATGAATTTTTAAAAAATCACCTTGGATGAAATGATAGACTCTTCCTGGTCAGCATTTTTGCACTTTTTTCCTGTGTCTTGCTCTGCTGATATACTTTCTGTACTTCCTGATGAAATTAATCGCTTTCTTCCTTGCTGTGTGATGTTTACTTGGGTTTTGTCTTTGCAGATTCCTTCTTTTCCACTTTCTCGTATTACATTATTATCTTAATCACACACAAGTAAATAAACACAAAGAAAAAGAAGAAAATTATCTCCTGTACCTTCAAATGTCAATAATCCATGCCAAAAAAAAAAAAAAGACAGAAGGAAAGAAAAAGGATAAAAGAGCAAGTAAATTTAAAGTTCTATTTATATTAAGGCCAATCTCCAATCTGAAAATGCATATTTGCAAATCTCAAAAAGTATTAAGCAGCACCATGGCCAAGAGCTCCAGCCCTGAAGTCATCCTGGCCAAGATGCTAATGTGGGCAGGCTCCATCCTTTAACTGTTTCACCTCACCTCTCTCAACTTTGGTTTCATCATCTGGAAAAAGGGAGTTATAATAATAACTGATGGAGTTATTAGGAGGAGTAAATGAGGTAAGATATATAAACTCTCAGAGTACCACATGTATGTTAGTTATCGTATACATTTTTTAAAATTTTGGCATTGAATTTCTCTAACAGAAAATCTGACATATAGTTATACAATGAATTTTACATATACTTACTGAGCCTCTATCATCCACAGTGAGGAATACAACTTAAGTTACCTTAAATACAGATTAAGTACCTAAAATAACTGAAAAGGAAGAGCAACCTCTACAAACTTCACTGATAAAGAAAACAAGTCTCAACAACAATGGACACTGCATTGTCATAATACTTATTCAAGGTTCAATGTAGTGGGGAAACTTAAATCAGCATCATATTTTGTTAACAAATTCATGAATTGTCTAATCAGAAAAGAAAAAAGATCTGCTTATTTTAAGAGGAAAATCTTCATGGTTAGTTGTCTTTCTCCTCTACTTCATGAGGGCAGAGACTTTCTGTGCCTTGTTCATTGTCCCCCATTTTGTGTCTCTAGTATCTAGACCTATACCTAACACAAAACTGATACTCAATGAATATGTCTGAGTAATTGAATTGTTAGCACACACAGAAATTGTCCAAAGATCCTTTGAGAGACTGGATACAGGTATGTAAGGCAATCTGTAGTCACTATTTTAATGTTCTAAAGCAAAGGTTAGCAAACTTCTGTAAAAAGCCAGAGAATAAATATTTTAAGCACTGTGAACCATATAATATTTGTCACAACTATCCAACTCTGCCTTGTAGTGTGAAACCAGCCATAGACAATACATACATGGATGAGTATGGCTATGTTCCAATAAAACTTTCTTTACAGAGACAGGCAGTGGGCTGAATTTGGCTCATGGGCTGTAGTTTGCTCAGAGCTGTTCTAAAGGATATTCAAATGCCCTGAAATGACACACCCTCATTAAATTCAGAAAAGAAATACTAATAGAATATTGTCCATATTATTGAACAGGAAAATCACTGAACCAATATAAAAGTAATGTATTTATCAAAGGAAACTTATGAAAAAACTATCTAATAACTAAACTCAGCCTCAATTATTTAAATCTTTGTTTTGAATCTAAATTAGGGAACATTTCACATCATTTTAGAAACTGGCAGAAATAGGACTAAATAAAACTGACTATACAGTTTGGTGAAGCAAATGACCAAATATTATAACAGTTATGAATTAGTGAAACCAAGGGAAATAATCAACTGTGATACTGTTTACTATGCTAGGAACTAAAAAACTGTATATTAAATAAGGCACAGCTTTTCCACAAATAAGAGTTCACCACATTCCAAGTGTCACAGATGTATATAAAATTCTAAAATTAAATATATATATATTTAAAATATCCAATTCTTTAAAATTCCAAATGATATACTACAAATATCCCTTCTAGGGACCAGAGCTCATTTTTTTTTTTTTTTTTTTTTTTAAGAAAAAAG
>NW_020172812.1:2802354-2847782 GCF_003031525.2 Neophocaena asiaeorientalis asiaeorientalis | reverse complement strand
TTCTTCACAAAGTGTATATAAAATATGTAAGTTAACTGGCTTGTAACAATCTTTATATCTGGCATATAAAATATTTTTCTAAATCCAGGATAGGTATACTTAAATGATAGAAATATAAAAGAAATTAGCTATTAGAGCAAATCAGTTTATTTTAAACAATTACTAACTGCATTTACTTACATGATCAGTTACACTAATACTATATGAATACTAGCTCAACTATATGCATATATGTCATTAAAATCACAACCATCCAATTTTATCCTCCAAAGAAACCACTTCTAACAGTTATAGTAACAATTTGATGCGTATCCTTCTCAACTTTTTCCTAAGAATAAGCAAATATATTTACAAATACATAAATATATACAGGGGTAAAAGTATACATGCTATTATTTCTCTGGGATAAATACCTAGAACTGGAATTTCTGGACCAAAATGTGTTATACATTTAAAGATTTAAGAGATATTGGCAAATATCTCTATTTAATGTCTCTAAATAACTTTAAAAGGCTATACCAACTTATACTTCCACCAACCACGTTTGCTGATACCCATTTTGGTCAGTACTGAATATTATCAATTACTGAGATTTTGATGAGCTTAATAAACAGAAACTGGTATCTGGTTGTTTTAATTTACATTTCCCTATCTGATAGTAGTCATATATTTATTGGCTGTTTCTATTTATTCTTCTGTAGTACAGCATATAAAATGCCCCAAATTTCTACCAAGTTCTTTCTTTTGTGTTACTAAGTAGACAATTATTAAAAACCTTCTATCTATTTTATAACTGTGACAGATAACATCTCCCAGTATATTGTTTGTCAGTCTGCTATTTGCCTCTGACTTTGTTTACAGTGTCTTTTGCATTAAAATTTTTTTTTTACCTTTAATCTAAATAGATCTGCCAAATTTTCCCTTATGGTTCTAGGCTCCTCATCATCTTAAGACTAGGCTCTTAAGACTAGGCCCCTCATCATCTTCATTTCCCAGAAGTAATAAAAAATATTTCCCCATATTTTCTTCAAATGCCTTAATAGTTTCAATTTTTACATTGGTTATTAATTCAATAGAAGTTTATTTATGAATATGGCATGAGCAGTGAGTGCTCTATTATTATTTCTTCCAAATGGAAAGCTAATTCTCCCAACATATTTAATAATGATGCATCCTTTCCCCATCAATTTAACTGATAATTTCTTATATATTAAATGTGTGTTATTCTAATCTGCTTTGGGGTGTTTCACTCTTTTTTACTGGTCTAACTTACCTATTCCTATGCCAGAACTATCAACTACTAAAAGTAGGCACCAGCCTAGATTGTGAAAAAGGAAAGTTCTATAAAGAAATGAATATTTCTGTCATTCAAACTGTCCTTGAGCATATATAAAAAATCTCCTAATGCACTTTATACAATGCTGACATAGCTCTAATGTCAAAATCTGACATGGATGGCACAAATGGAGAAAAATACTAACCACACTTATGAATATAGATACAAACGTCCTAAACTAAATATCAGCAAATCTAGCACAGCATGAAAATAATAAGTCACCACAGTAAAATTAACTTATTCCAGGAACACAAGCATGGTACAACATTAGGAAATCTACCAACATCATTAATTTCATTATCATATGAAAATGCAGGACTGTTTCTATAACAAAATTTCTTTTCAAAGAATTCAACAGTTATTCCTGAAGGAATCAGTCAATCACACTAAACATGATAAGTATCAGTACCAAATACCAATCATATTGAATGCTGAAACACTAACAGAATTACTGTTAAAATCAGGAATACAGATGCCAATTTTATCCATTTTTATTTAAAATTTATAGGATCTAACTTATGAAATAAGAAATGTTTTTAAAAGCAGTAAATAGATCAGAAGAGCCAAAATTATCATAATTCTGTAGATATGACTATACAGCTAGAAAATCCAAGAGGCTAAAAAATGATTAGAATTAATTAGATCATTTAACAAGGATGCTTAAAATAAAGTAAATGTTTATAAAGAATAAGAAGAGCTTTAAGTAAACTGAACCATAATCAAATTAAACAATGTCAGTTAAATATTTATAATCTGTATTGTGTTGTCATACAGAAAATATTCAGAGTACAAAATTAAGTGTAAACTAAATGGTTTGGGGATTACTTACTACTTCAACCTTATCAGCATGTGCCATTTTTCATAACTCCATGTTGGAGGATTAGAAGATGGGGAAAGAAGAATACTAAAGGGTTGCATGATAACCAGTGAAAATACAAAAGCTGCCTTTTCAATCTAGCAAGAGTGTCATACCCTAGGAGTTCTAACTTGTCCTGGGGTCTAGAAGGTTGAGGAAGCAAATGGAAGCAAAGAGAGGGGAGGCTCTAATACCCTTTGCCCAAATATTTATATTCACTTACCAATCACTAAGGGGCATGGAAAAATTTTAGCCCAGGCCTGAGGAGCTCATGATAACATCTAAGGGCTAGTACCTGGGGACCCAGAAAAGTAAATAAATTAGAAGTATACTGGTTGAAAGACAGAAAGGATAGCCTGATCACAGCAAAAAGTCACGTACATATAAGAATTAAACTAACAGTTAAACTGAGAAAAGATCTAGAAGAGAATGCAAGGGCATATTAATAAAATAAAAAGCAAAAACCAAACCAAACCAAACCCCCAAAGCATACAGAGGGTAAATTTAGGCGGCCATCCAGGTATAGTGATATGGTTCAGAGCATGGGCTTTAGAGCCAGACAGAACTAGGTCTCAATTATAGCTCTGGCATTTATTATGATCTTAAAAAAGGTAGTTAACATCAGTTAACATTATTATTTGTCCTGTAATTAATGTCACAGATGGTTCCAAAATATCAAGATAGTTTCAGATAGTCTAAATAAAGATCAATGAACACAATAGAGTACTAAAGCTGCAAAAGACATAAGAAAGTATCCTACATCTAAATGAGCCTAAAATGCATCTTGGAAATTGATTTTTCAAAATCATTAGCATCGGTCTATTGACCTGGATGATATATTACTTAAACAAACAGAACAATAACAATAAAAACTACACAGCAGAAAAAGTCAAATTATTCCAACCTTTAATTAGCTGGATTCAAGTATGAAACTGTCCTTTACTTCTAAATCTTTCTGTCTTTAAAGGAGTTAAGTAACCTAACTTCACTTTTTTAAGTATTCCCCCAAAGTCTGAATTTTTAAGACATGCCTGAATGCAAAGACTTTTTTATCTTATTTTGAAGCTTTAGCATTTTAAGTATATTATGTATTATATAATATTCCTGTCCAAATCAATGTCAAATTACTCATTTGTATTTTCAAGGTGAGGTGCACAAAAAAGTGCTTCTTATTTTATATGGTGCATTTATCAAGTGAAAATTAATGGATATTTGCTTCAAATTTATAATTTGAAGCAAATATATTTTAGACGATTATAAGTCATGTAATAATGGTAGTACAGAAGCAGATAGAGTACAAAATAACTCTGAAAGAAAAGAACTTGTTTGCAAGGAGGCAGTTCACACTGGTCCAATTTTTGGTCAAATAATATTCTTTCTATATTAGAGAAAAGGTTCTACTGAGGGAAAGTGCTGCCCCCTCTCCACTACCATCCCCCATTCCCATCCTGCAAACTGAGAAGAACCACACTTAATGAGAAATGTTACTGATAAAAATATATTATACACGTAATGATGGGGGGTGGGGGATTGAAAACCACTGTCCTAGAATAAAACACTTAGCAGGAAATCTTAGATTTAAATACGAAAATTCTCTAGACTAAATCACATCTCCCTCACCACATGATATATAAGCTATTTTTGCCACAAGATCACTCTGATCCTACTACAACCTAAATTAGCATCAAATAAGGAATATTCTGTACACAACATATTTGATCAAAAACTTTAGAAGACTTCTATGACCACTATGCTGAACATGAGAAATAGTAAGAGTCGGAACATTCAACTAACATATATTGTGCTGTTAATTGTACTGTCAATTGTGCTGTTAATTTATAAAAGACAGTGTTCAAGGTAAAAAGGCAGATTGACTGAACTGATCATCCCAAACAAAACCATTACAAATTTTAGACAAAGTATTTTTTTAAAAAAAATAACTATTTGAAGGCACTAGAGAATAACCAAAAAGGCAGAAATGAAGAGTCTGACCTTGAAAAATTAAACTACAGTCTGTGAGGTTTATCAATTTATGACTTTTTCCCTGAGGGCATCCCCCAATTCGCAGGTGACAGAAAGCTGCAGCCTTACTGGCTTAAGTGGTCAGAGGGCTGAGTTTGAGGCTAACAGAGTAGGTAGAAAGTTAAAGACAAAATTCCAGAAGGAAGAAAGGCTTAGAGAGCCAAGAACCAAAATCTACATTTAAAACTGACCCAAATCCCTGGCTGGTTGCTAAACTACATGCGCAGAGACTGCAGCTGCTGTCTACACGGAGGAAACAGAGTTCAGGGCCTGAATTAAATGCCCATTAAGAAAACAGGAAGTAAATTTCCCATTAGGCCCAGTTAATTGCCTATTAGAATAAAAATATTTATACAGAGGGATATAAAATCAAAGTCTCTATACTCTATCATTCATAACATCCAAGAGCATAAACAAGAAAATGTGAGCCATATAAAGGAAAATAAGCAGCCAATAGAAACTAAACCTGAGATGACTGAAAAGTTGCAAATAAAATGCAGACTGAATAATACAATGTAGCAAACATTTTAATAATCTTGAATCAATGGGAATACCCAGCAGATGACATAAATCATTGTGGTATCTGCTATAACAGTGAACTATGCTAGGACACTGGTCTCATCTTCTTTGACTCCTTCAGCACGTACCATTGTGTGCCTGTAGTTTTTTGTTTAATTAAATAATTAAATTAATTTTAAACACTCTTACTGTGCTTGTCTTTTACCTTAGACATGACCCCAACAGGTCTGTTTGAAAACTTACTTTAATAAGTCATCTGTATTGCTTTCAGTATTAAAATGAATAGTATTTTTCTACATATGTAAATGGCACATATTGTAATGGGTGAAACCTAGAGTTGACCAGGAAACAATTTTTCGAAAGTTTTTTTTCCACTGTAGTATAAAGGGAGTGCTTTAGCAACATATATCATGATCCTTTAATATTTACACTTTTTGATAAACTAATTTCCTTTCTACAATTTATACCATAGTAATAATAAGAGTAGACTTCTAAGATATTCACGATTTTTAATCGTACTTATTAATGACACTGCAATTTGAGACAGTGAATAAATATTCAGTAATAAGATAATTCTTAAATGATGATGTATTAAGACCATGTATTACTGTGGTTGGCAGAATTCTAAAATGAACCCTCCCCAAGATTTCCTGCCCTAATCCCCAGGACTGTGAATAAGATGAGATATCATGCCCATGATTATGCTAGGTTATATGGCAAAATAAATGTTGCACCTATTTTTAAGGTTACAAATCAGTTTATCTTGGGTTAATTAAAT
Source organism: Neophocaena asiaeorientalis asiaeorientalis (assembly GCF_003031525.2). Taxonomy (NCBI): domain Eukaryota; kingdom Metazoa; phylum Chordata; class Mammalia; order Artiodactyla; family Phocoenidae; genus Neophocaena; species Neophocaena asiaeorientalis. The sequence continues at coordinate 2,842,271 of NW_020172812.1, read as the reverse complement.
GGGAGACCATGTACATGGGCCTGATCTAGTCAACAAATCCTTTAGAGCAGAGAGTTTTCTCAGCTAGCCAACGAGGGGAAATTAGAGAGCCGCAAAGCTGGAGAAAGGTCTGTTGTGTTATGCTGGCCTTGAAAATGAAGTGCAAGAACAGAAAAATGCCCTCTAGGAGAAGAGTGAGCTCCAGCCAACAGTCAGCAGGAAAACAAGTCCTTTAGTCCTCCAACTGCAAGGAAGCAAATTCTCCACAATTGGAATAATCTTCTAAGGGGATTCTCTCATGACACCCAGGTCAGAACCCAGCCTGACAGACACTTCGATTTCTCTTGTGAAAATCTCAACAAACAACTCAGTTGAATCTGCCTGGACTTCTCATCTTTAAAACTGTGAGCTAGGGCTTCCCTGGTGGCGCAGTGGTTGAGAGTCCGCCTGCCGAGCCCCGGTCCGGGAGGATCCCACATGCCGCAGAGCGGCTGGGCCCGTGAGCCATGGCCCCTGAGCCTGCGTGTCCGGAGCCTGTGCTCCACAACGGGAGAGGCCACAACAGTGAGAGGCCCGCATACCACAAACAAAACAAAACAAAAAAAACTGTGAGCTAGGGCTTCCCTGGTGGTGCAGTGGTTAAGAATCTGCCTGCCAATGCAGGGGGCACGGGTTCGAGCCTTGGTCCGGGAAGATCCCACATGCTACTGAGCACCGAAGCCAGTGTGCCACAACTACTGAGCCTGAGCTCTAGAGCCCACGAGCCACAACTACTGAAGCCCGCATGCCTAGAGCCCATACTCTGCAACAAGAGAAGCCATCGCATTGAGAAGCCCGCGCACTGCAACGAAGACCCAATGCAGCCGTAAATAAATAAATAAACAAATTTATTTTTAAAAAACCTGTGAGCTAATAAATGGGCTGCGTTTTAAGCCACTAAAAAATAATCATAATCATAATAATTAGCAGAATGGTGTTCGATAAATGGCATAAAATAAAAGTTTATGTTTAAAATTAGACTTCATGAACACATCTAAAGAAATGTTAGGCTAAGTTATACACTTACATAACTGCTATTCTGTCTTCATTTGTTCAGAAAAACTTTCAAATTCTGTTAAATATTTTCTTGAAACAAAACCTACCTCCACTGATGACTGGTAATGAAAGGTTCTGATCACTTAGATTTTCTGTTAACATCCACGCTGGAAGGATTCTTTTCCTCTGGGAAGGGTCTGGCTGTTGCTTACTCAAGTCTCTACTTTCATCTAGGAAAGACTAAAAAGGCACCTATATATTAATTGCTAAAAATAATCCTGCATCCTTAATAAAACCATAAAAATTATTTACTTGCAGAAAACTACCATTAAAAAAATCCATCTGGGGCTTCCCTGGTGGCACAGTGGTTGAGAGTCCGCCTGCCGATGCAGGGGACACAGGTTCGTGCCCCGGTCCAGGAGGGTCCCACATGCCGCGAAGCGGCTGGGCCCGTGAGCCATGGCCGCTGAGCCTGCGCGTCCGGAGGCTGCGCTCCGCAGCGGGAGAGGCCACAACAGTGAGAGGCTCGCGTACCGCAAAAAAAAAGAAATCCATCTGCAACTGTGGACTGAGTTGCTCAAAGTTCTCAAAGAAAGAAATTCAATATCTCTATTAGTTGAAGTGTTGGTCGAGTGTGATATTCTCTAGAGCTTAACTTACAAAGAGCAGAAGCAGATCAATGCTATAAATTTTGTCATGATATGTCTAATACCAGTTGTCTTTTCTTTCCTTAAGGAACATGTTATAAATGGATGAGATCTTAAATTTCTTACCACACTATTTGCAGCGGTCTGGGTCTTTCCTATTTCTGTGCTTCTTTCCAGCTGTGGGGCATCAGGTGTCTCATCAGGCAAATCAATCGAGGAAGATTTTGGCGTTTCATTCAATACATCATCTTCATCAAGTATTTGACTGTTTCTATGAAATACAATTGAAATTCATTTATTAATCACTTAAATTTAAAACATTTCTATTGCCTACCATGCCATCATTAAGTGATTCTCCCAAGTACATCTAACTAATGGGTTATGCTACTTTTCTCAGACTTAGGAAGACAAAAAAGCAGATTATAGTATGCTAGAATAAAATACATAGACTAGAATATGTTCCTCATCTTCTGCCCACTCTATCACCATAAAATACATTAATCTTTCCAAAACATGGGCCTAGAAACCACAGCTACTTATAAGATGGGCAATGGCCATCTCTATGAAGGCTTAAGAGTTATTTACTTACTATATAGTATTTGTTCGGATTGTCCATAAAAGTTAAGATCTCCTCCAAGTATCCAAAAAGAAAATGCAAACTGTAAGAACATCAGCTAAGCTAGTTAGGCTCTTGAAGAAAAAAGAAATAAAATCCTGAGGTCAAGTTCACACACAGCTGCTACTGGGGTCCTGGCCAGTGCAGCCACTTGTGAAATCTCCCCAAACTTGTCGTCTGACACAGGAGCATCCACGGTCACATGTGGAACATACTAGCAGAACCAATTACCTCCTACTTGCTGCAAAGTGTGGTAAGATCATCCAAAGTTCTGGATCATTATTCTTTATGTATGCATAGAGATGATCCAACAGACTTATCTTTTTCTTGTTTTTTCATTGATCATTATTCTTTATGTATGCATAGAGATGATCCAACAGACTTATCTTTTTCTTGTTTTTTCGTTTTTTTGTTTTTTTTGCAGTACGCGGGTCTCTCACTGCTGTGCCTCCCCGCCCCCCCGTCGCGGAGCACAGGCTCCGGATGCGCAGGCTCAGCGGCCATGGCTCACGGGCCCAGCCGCTCCGCGGCACGCGGGGTCCCCCCAGACCCGGGCATGAACCTGCATCCCCTGCGTCGGCAGGTGGACTCTCAACCACTGTGCCACCAGGGAAGCCCCAGACTTATCTTTTTGAAAATTTGAAAATATAGATGGAAATACCACTCAGAAATAAAAAGGAAAAAAGTATGATATGTACATCAACTTGGATGAATCTCAAAGGCAGTTTGCTAAGTGAAAGAAGCCAGACACAAAAAGTACATATCGTATGAATCCATGCATATGTCATTCTGAAGAGGTAAAGCTACAAGGACAGAAATCAGATCAGAAGTCACCAGAAACAGTGGGTGGCGGAGGGGAATGACCACAAAGAGGCAAGAGGGAATTTTCTGGGGAAATGAAAATGTTCTATATCTCACTGTGGTGGTACTTACATGACTACACAAATTTGTCAAAGTGCATTGAATTATACATTTAAAAGGGGTGAATTTTACTATGGGTAAAATGTTCCTCAGTAACACTAACATTAAAAAACTTTGTCTAGCTGAGAAAAGAATAATTAATGGCTTGTTTTATTTGTTTTAGTGTATCTTATAGGAATAACCTCCTTCAAAGGCAGACTCGAATTCATGGCAGGAATCAGTCAAAAGAGAACAACTTACTTAGACTAAATTTCCCTACAACACCACTGTTTTAGTTCATTCAATAAATATTTTTTAAATACCTAGGGTGTGTCAGACACTGTGCCAGGCACTGGGGACTCAGAGTTGAAAATGTATGATTGCATGAAATTGCACTCCCATCACAATATTCAAATCCATTTTACTCACAACACACAGGTGTGCTTCCAAATTCTGATTTTTTCCTCAAACTTTCTTAATATTTAATTTGAAAAATATTAAGAAACACTCCAGAGAAATGCAATGGCTTTTTACAACTTACAGTGTTACAAATTAAGCAACATCATCCATTCCATTTCTAGTTTTTCTATTCTGGCATAAATTCAAGACTAATACACACACATCCTATAGCCATAGGGAATTTTTATTAATATTTACCAAGAATAAATATAACAACAAAAAAAATCCTATCCCAGAACAAAATTCCAACATTTAGTTTCAAATAGATCAAAGTGCAAATTATTCTCTTATACTTTTATTTAAATATAAATATTGTCACTGTGATATGGACATATTCTTAAATTATCTTCAAATACTTCCTCCTCAAGCAGTCAACTATCACAGATTTATAATACAGTGTAACCAGAATTTGTTAAAAAATAAAAACTTGGAATTTAATCTAAATACAATATAACAAAGGTAAATGAGTTACCCTTTTCTTTGGTAATAGCTATCAAGACATAATTCACATAATCATGAAATTCATGCTGTTAAAGTATAAAATTCAATAGTTTTAGTATATTGCAAAGTTATACAATGATCACCAATATCTAATTTTGGAACATATTCATCACCTCAAAAAGAAATCCCATATGCATCAGCAGTCACTTCCCATTCTCTTCTCCAGCCCCAGCAACTGCTAATCTACTTTCTGTCTCTAGAGATTTACATTTTCAGAAACTTCATATAGATGGAATCATACAAGTTGTTTGTATACAGATGTTTTCAATTCCTTTGGGTACATTCCTAGGAGTGCAATTGCTGTGTCACATGTAATTCTGCGTTTAAAATTTTGAGGAACTGCCAGAATGTGTTCCAAAGAGGCATTAACACTTTACAACCCACTACCAAAGCATAAGAGTTCCAATCTCTCCACAACCTCATCAACACTTGTTATTATGTCTTTTTTACCATAGCTACCCTACTGAACGTGAAATGGTATCTCATTGTGGCTCTGATTAGCATTTCATGTTGAGCATCTTTTCATGTGCTTATTGGCCAGTCGGGTATTTTCCCTGAAGAAATGTCTACTCAAATTTAGTATGCATTTTGAAATTGGGTTGTCTTTTTATTACTGTGCTGTAAAAGTTCTTTACATATTCTAGATAGAAGTCCCCTATCAGATATATGACTTGCAAATGTTCTCTCTCCTTCTGTGGGTTGTCTTTTCACTTCCTTGATGGTATCCTTAGAAGCACAGAAGTTTTTAACTGTGATGAAGTCCAATTTATCTATTTTGTTTGCTTGTGCTTTTGTTCTTATATCTAAGAAATCATTGCCTAATCCAAGGTCACAAAAATTTATACTTGTGTTTTTTTCTAAGCATTTCATAGTTTTAGCTCTTATATTAGGTCTGTGGTGCATTTTAAGTTTATTTTTTCTATGTTGTGAGGTAGGAGTCTAACTTCATTCTTTTGCATTTGTCCCAGCACCACTTATTGAGAAGGCTACTCTTTTCTCCATTTAAATGTTTTGGCACTCTTGTAGAAAATTAATTGGCCATAGTGTAAGGGTTTATATCTGGACCCTCAACTATATTCCACTGACCTGTATGTCTTTCTTCACACCAGTACTACACTGTCTTGATTACTGTAGCTTTGTAGCAGGTTTTGAAATTATGAAGTGTGAATCTTCCAACTCTTCTTCTTTTTAAAGACTGTTTTGGCAATTAAGTTATTCTTAACTCTTAAAGATATATTCCAAGTTATATTTAAATATAAGTTATATATTTTGTCTTTAATACAAAATGTACTGCTAATATGTATGAGCTGGATCTAAAAGTAAGTTTTAAAATAATTATAAATGAATTGTAAACATGCACATTTTCATATTACAATGGCATTTTCATCAACATTTTATTGTTTTGTCCTGTCCAAAATTAAAGTGATTAAAATTAGCTATTTATATGGAATCTAAGTATTAAGAACTTTAACAATTTGAAAGAAAAATGTAATTTGGTACAAAAGATTTACTTTCCTTTCCTCAACAGTGTTTTAAAGAAAATAATCCCTCTAGAGAGAGAATGTTATACTTCCTTATCAGCAATGAAATTCAGATAAAGAAAATGTTATACAATATTTCATTCATGTATTCAAGAAGCCAATGCCTGCTAAGCACCCACTACTGGGGAAGCAATAGGAATGCAAAATTAATGTTGGTCCTTCTATATGAAATACGTCAAAATTTAATTAGCTAAAATCTAAAACTTTTTTTTGGCTTTCTTACTTCAACTTCTCAAAAAAGTATGGATTTTAGTACTTCTCACAGAATAATTTCATAGAAACATATACAGAAAAGAGTGAAAAATGAACACACTAGAGCTGATATATACAGACCCATATGCTCTCATTGAGTTCATTATGAATGGGATTTATTATACAGAATGTAAACACTACATGAAAAGCATGTTGACATGAGTGAAGTGAGAACCTAAAGAAATGACAAGCTTTTGTACGGTTGTTTTGTTGTTCAAATCTCTTTCTTAAATTCATAACTGGTTGGAAGAAAAAATTTACAATGATGTCAGGGGTCCTTACAACTGACACAAAGCACATAGGTTTTCTTTTCTGTTCTTATTCAAATTTAAAAATATTTCAACATGTAGAAATATAGAGAAAATATAATGTATGTATTCTATCTACCTATCTATTAATATAAATACTTCTGTATCCACCACCCAAAGAGAAACATTTTGTCATATTTGCTCCAGATTAATTATAAATACAATCAAAGCTTCCTCTGTGTCCAGCCTCAATCTTGTTCCTCTCCCTCTCATCCCTTCTTTGAAGGAAAATTATTCTGATTTTATTATTCACATGCATGTCCTTATACTTTTACTACTATATGTATACATCCATTACTTGTGTATATATATATATACACATAATATATATATTATTCATGAAGTAATCCAAATAATCCATAATACACAGGTATAATATGTAATATATATCTATATACAAACGGTGTATGCTTTATATATATGTAATCTTTTTGTTTGTTTTTTTCCTCAACATTACATTGTGGAGATTTATCCACATTTTAACCTGGAGCTCTCTCTAGTTCATTCACTTTCACTCCATTTTAAAACTACACCAAATTTATTTAGCCACTCTCCAAGTGTCTTCACTATTAGAATGACTGCTATAGTAAGCTTTCTTATACAGTCAGGGAAGTCAGTAAGAGCTATAGTCCTAGTCAGCTTGTATTTGAATTCTCTGTCACATATTAGCTATGAGACCTTGGGCAAGTCTCAAACCTTCTGTGTCTCAGTTTCCTTATCTGTAATATAGGGATTTTAACAGTACCTATTCCTTATAAAGATGGTTGTGAAGATTAAAAACTTCATACGTGTAAATCTTACACAACAGTACAACGGTGTTTTTATGAGGTAGACACTACAAAATGGAGCTAGTTCTAAAATATATGAGAATCCCAATGGTATCAAAAAATGTCTAAAATATATTTCAATACTTCCACAGTCTAAGACATGGTTCACTCCCCCTTGCTAGAGGATAGCAGCCTTTCTTTGTCTGGAGACCAGGCAGCTGCCTCCTAATGGTATACCTGTCATGATAATATTTGCCTTCCTCAAGACCTGCCCTCCCACCCCTCGTGGCTTCTACTCCAATAACCAAGGTCAACTCATCATTACCTGACTAGAAAAGTACTGTCCCTACTTCAACAGGAAAGCAAATATTTACTAAAGAGCTACAGGACCTGGCTAATATGTACTGATAGAAACCAGAAGAGCATGCCCAAGCATAGATCTTGAAGATGCTAAAACAGGGGATGCAGAATAAAACTGGAAAAAAAACACTGCAACCTGTCCTGCAACCTGGGATTTAAGATACTGGCAAGGACACCTGAAGCCAGTCCTAATATACAGCTGAAATGGCTTGTTCATGCTTGGAAAAAGAATATGTTTACAGTAAATAGAGTAGAAATAGAGAATGCCCTGGCATGATACTGAAAAGGGGGTCAATAGGCTCTAAGAGGTGGGCATGCTAAAATGGACTTATTACATGAGACTAGAGAATCCCCCACCTGACCATGTTCCCCAGAAGGGCCCAGAACACTAAGCTATAAGGTACATACTAGTGAGGCAGTGTTGAAGAGCTCAATGGTAACTGCCTCTATAGGTCAATGTTGATGGTAGGACAGGCTGCCAAGAACAAGGCTCTTTAGCAACAATGGAGATGACAGCATTCTAGAATTGTAGAGGCCAGGTGGTTAGCATTTAACCATCAGAGGCTAAGTGGACATTATTTGCATAACAGTCAGCAAAGTTGTAATGGCACTGATCTATAAGCACCTTTAACAATGGCTATCCACCCAGCTAGAGATTACATTGCCCAGCTTTCCTTGCAACTCCGTGTAGCCATGTGCCAAACAACCCGATCAAAACGTGGGCAGAAGACTTAAATAGGCATTTTTCCAAAGAAAACATATAGATTACTAACAGGAACATGAAAAGTTGCTTAACATCACTAATTATTAGAGAAATGCAAATAAAACACCATGAGATATCACTTCACACCAGTCAGAATGGCTATCATCAAAACGTGTACAAATAACAAGTGTTGGTGAGGCTGTGGAGAAAAGGGAACCCTTGTGCACTGTTTAAGACTACAAATTGGTGCAGCCACTACGGAAAACACTACAGAGGTTCCTCAAAAAACTAAAAATAGAACTACCATATGATCCAGCAATTCCATTCCTGGCTATGTATCCTAGAAAAACAAAAACACTAATTCGAAAAGATACATGCACCCTGATGTTCATAGCAGCACTATTTACAACAGCCAAGATATGGAAGCAGCCCAAGTGCCCATCAACAGATGAATGGCCTGTTGTTATACAAAGATACATATATATATACATATATATATATACATATACATACACACACGTACACACACACACACACACACAATGGAATATTACTCATCCATAAAAAACAATAAAATTCTGCCATTTGCAACAATATGCAGGGACCTAGAGAGTTTTACATTAGTGAAATAAGTCAGACAGGGAAAGACAAATACTGTACGTTATCACTTGTATGTGGATTCTAAAAAATACAACAAATGAATGTATATAGCAAAACAGAAAGAGACTCACAGATATAGAAAACAAACTAGTGTATACCACTAGGGAGAGGGAAGGGAGATGAGCAAGATAGTGTTATGGGATTAAGAGATAGAAACTACTGTGAATAAAATGGATAAGCGAAAGGATATATTGTACAGCACAGGGAATTACAGCCATCTCTCAGTAATAACTTTAAACGGAGTATAATCTATAAAAATACTGAATCACTATGCTGTACACCTGAAACTAATATAATATTATAAATCAACTATAATTTTTAAAACGACAGAGAATATATCCATCACCCCCAAAAAGTTCCCTTGTGGCCCCCCTTCCTAGTCAATCCTCCAGAAATAAACATTGATGGATTAGTTTTCTTATAATAGAACGTAATATAAATGTAACTATACAGTAGGTATTGTTTTGTGCCTTGCTTCCTCAGGATTTTCTAAATAGACAATCATGTCATCTGCAAATAAAGACAGTTTTGCTTCTTTCTTTCCAGTATGATGCACTTTATTTCTTTTTCTTGCTTTACTGGACTGGCTAGGACCTCCAGTCAACATGGAATAGAAGTTGTGCAAATGGGTATCTTTGTTTTGTTCCCAACTGTAGGGAGAGAACTTTTCAATACTTCACTACTAAGCATTTTTTTATAGGAAGGAAATTTCCTTCTTTTCCTAGTTTTCTCTAAGGTTTTTTTAACAGGTATTAAATTTTTGTCACAATTGTTTTTAGGCATCTACTGGAATGACAGTTCTTTAATCTGTTATAGTGAATTTCACTGATTGGTTTTTTTTTTTATATATATGATAAATTCACCTTGCATTTCTTAGACAAATTTCACTTGGTCATAGTGTATTAAAATCCATTTCACACATTGCTGGGTTTGACTTCTAAATATTTTGTTATAAGCAATGTGGGTTTGTATTTACTTTTCTTGTAATGTTCTTGTCTGATTTTGGTATCAGGATTATGGAAGCTTCATAAAATGAGTGGGGAAGTGTACTCTCTTCTATTTTGGAGAACAAAGTATAATATTGGTATTATTTGTACCTTGTAAGTTTAAGAGAAATCACTAGTGAAGTTCCTTGCAGGAAATTCTTAAATCGGGAACTCAATTTCTTTAATGGACATAAGAGTCATCAGATTTTCTATTTCTTCCTGTATCAGTTTTGGTAAATTGTGTTTTTCAAGGAATGCATCCATTCATTTAGGCTATCAGTTTTACTGGCATAAAGTTTTACATAATTATTTCTTCATTATTCTTTTAAGGTCTGCAGGATCAGTAGTGATATTGCCTCTTCCATTCCTGATATTGATAATTTGTGTTTTCCAGCTTCTTTTTCTTGGTAAGCCTTGTCAATTTTATCAATTTTATTAGTCTTTTCAGAAAACTAACTTTAGGCTTTGTTGATCTTCCTTGTTATTTGTCTATGTTCTATTTCGTTGATTTCTAGTCCTATTCTTATTGTTTCCTTTTTTCTGTCTATTTTGGGATTAATTTACTCCTGTTTGTCTATCTTCTTAAAATAGAAGCAAAGGGCATCATTTTTACCTCTTTTTTCTCTTCTAATATAGGCATTTAATATAAATTTCCCTCAAAGGACTACTTTAGATATATTTCACAAATGTTTTTGTTATGTTTTCAGTATTATTCTGTTCAAAATGTTTTCTAATTGCCCTTGTGATTTCTCTTGGATCCAGAGGTTACCTAGGTATGTGCTGTTTAATTTCAAAACACTTGAAGATTTTCCTAGATATTGTATTTTTATTGATTTTTAAATTTAATACCAGTGCCGTCAAAGAACACACTCTATATAATTTTGTCCATCTACTTCTATAGGTCCAGTTTAAGTATTCTATAATTTAAAAGCTAAAACAAAGGCGAATAATCTGCTAATGACTGCCTCAACAAAACTAGTGCATTAATTTCAATTTTACATCAGCTATTTATTGTAACCTCATTTCATCCATTTCCCTATTCTATATTTTCTGTTATTTTTATAAGAAATAAGAGTTATACAAGCATAATCTAAAACAGAGGTTAATACCTTAAGAAAATTTTAAAAACTAAAAAAAAAGATTAAGAAAATGTAGTCAGTTTCAAATTAACTATCCTGGTTATTGTTAGATGCGAAATATACTCTAAACACAATGGTAAAAGATACAACATATGGAAGCAATCACTATTGAGGCATAAGTTTCCAAAATCTAATGTTTTCTAGAAACACACACACACACACGCTCACCATGTAAGACCTATCGCCAATATAGTTGAATTCTAGAGTGGTTTCTACTGAAGCTTTTGTGGATGACTAAGGAATTAGATTACAAATACCATTACTTAATTGCATTTCATCAGGCAATCTTACCTTAATACACACACACACACACACGCTCACCATGTAAGACCTATCGCCAATATAGTTGAATTCTAGAGTGGTTTCTACTGAAGGTTTTGTGGATGACTGAGGAATTAGATTACAATACCGTTACTTAATTGCATTTCATCAGGCAATCTTACCTTAAAGTACATTCCACTTCCATTTCAGAATGTGTAGACAAAACACGAAAAATGTATTTGTCAACTAATAAAGAGAAACTATCTCCAGGATTCAACCAGTGCCATAGATTTGTCTTCAATGGTAAGAGCTGGCTCTTCTCAGAAGACTGATAAAAGCACGGATTTGTATGTATCTAACAAATTAAAGAAAAAGAATACAGTGATGTAGTAACTCAAAATCATGACAAAACTACAACTAAACATGAACTGATTCAAAATTTGTGTCAAAACAATTCTAAGTATAAACTTAAAAGTCTAATAAATCTGGCACTTCTAAGTATCATAATTATTATCTAAACATAAAAAAATAGTTGTAACATACCTCCCATTTCTCTAGGAATCAAAGAAAAAAGCAAAGTTATCAATTAACTGGTTAAAAGATACTTCTATTTTGTTTGAGAGATGACTGGACATTGGAAAGAGAAACATGAAAAATAATTATCAGTATGGAAACTGAGTCGCCCAATTTTGATATCCAAAATTCACTAATCTCTTGAAAATTCTTTTCTGCTTATTTTCCCCTAATAATTTCTTACTATGATTAAAAAATGAGAAACTATGGGAAGGAAATTCTTGATCAAATTTCTCAAGCAAACAACATACCTTTTTTCTTTACTCCTCACAGAGGAATCTTCTTATTTTGTTTAAATGAAATTCCCCTCTGAAGATCATCATCCATATTCAAATTGCAAGAGGTAAATATATCTCAATGTCAAAGCTATTACAATATTCCCTATTTTGAATTATGTTTCCACTGATTACCTCATGTTAGCAAAGATAATGAGAGTTGCCTCCATAATTAACACCTATTGAAAGGCATCTTAAAAATTCTAACTAAAATCAAGCTGAATTTAGCCATCTCCAGAATAGCCTTCTTGTCATCTAAACCACTGGGCCTTTTAATAAGCTTTAGCATATACCAAAGCAATCCACATTAATGCAGATCTTCAGTTTTTTAAAAGAATTTTACATAGAGCAACTCCCCCTACCACCCATTCATCTGTCTACTTCATCAGTATAAATGACTTTTTTCTAGAGACATCAACCATCTCTCCATTTAAAGCAAGGTAAATGTCACCCTGAGATTGGACATATGACAAACATTCTCAGTTCTTCTATTTATACTTCATTAAAGTATCTTGAGATACAACTAAATTTTCACACATCAAAACTTTTTCTGATCCCAACCATTTAATATATCTATAGGTGTTAAGATACGTTTTATTCACCCTGAGTTTGAACAGACTAGAAATGAGTATAAATTCAGTAGGTAAAAACTTCTGTTCCTACTGTAAAAAATATTCATTATGGAAAAATTAAGGAAACTTATAATAGTCCTCTTTTTAATGTATTTTGAAATTCTAGAAATGCATCAGTATTTTTTTTTCTTTTTACCCCTCAAAAATTTTCTTTTCATTGGGAAACTTGGTTAAAATTTTTATTAAATATAGTTACTTACATTTTTTAAAAATCTTAATCATTTATGGAATATAAACTAAGTAAGATATAAACAAGTCTAGAATATTGTTATAAAACATGAAGCAAATAATGTTGTTAAGTTAGGTAGATTATTTTGCATTATAATTTATTTTTCATTTGTTTTTATTTCTTAAAATGTCTATTTCTATGGAAAAAGCATAGGGTATTTCAAGCGTAAATACAGGATATTCTGATTTAGTTTCGATTATATATTAAAACACACCAAAATATCCACAAACTTTTACTGAACATCTACAACATTCTTTCATTCCATTCAAATGTCAAGTCCCAGATCATTTACCTCTGAAGTATCCCGAGTCCATCTCTCTTTAGCATTTGCAGTCACTGCCCTAGTTCAAACTCTTACCCACTGCTTGCATTTCTTGCTTATGCTAACATCATATCAAGTCTCCCTGATTTCCTTTACCTCACTGCTTCCTAAGTTATTTTTTTACATTTCCCTACATAAGGCCTCTGATGCTTCTCCAATATAAGCAAAGCATAGCAGTGGAGGCTCTTTATAAATCTACAGTGGTTTGCAACCTCATCTCTCACCTTCATACACCAAAATCTGCACCCTATACATACAATCTTTGATCCAATCATCGAGACCTACTCAAAAATGCTCTTTTGTTTACTACAGCCTCAGTAATGTCTTATCCCACCCCACCGTTTTGCTTGAACTATTGGAACCAGTCCCTATCAGTTCAAAGATAGTCATCTGATAAATCACCACTAGACTCCAAGGTCCATGGGTGCAGATAACTACCTAACACAGTTCTAACAGTCTAAGATTAAAATGACTACAGAAGCCTCTAGCAGCAGGAAGAATCAATGATATTTCAACTGTCAATCATTAGTGAATAATCTCAGGAACGGTTCCAAATAGTGTACTATAAGAAGTGAGGCTTGAAGTCTAATGTACTTAATAAAAATGCTACCTGTTGAATCACTTAAATAGAGTCACCCCTAAAACTGTTTGACTGCATTCTCTATAAGATGTCATATTAAATGATTTTTTTAAATTATAATCGGTACAATTAGGTAAACTAAATTTCAAACAGAATCCACTTTCATCTGCTAAAAAGCTCCTGGAAGCAAGCAGCTCGGCACGTGAGCTTACTGGCTTTCAAAATCCCAAGAAAATCATAAAAGTAACTTTAGTTGTCACTTCACATGACTTCTTCTGGTCAAATACCATAATATACTTTTAAAAAAAAATTATTTACTTATTTATTTTCATTTGATGACTTGAATAATATATATATATTTTATACAGAAGGTTCTTATTAGTCATCCATTTTATGAGCATCAGTATATACATGTCAATCCCAATCACCCAATTCATCACACCACCACCCCCACCACCTGCTGCTTTCCCCTCTTGGTGTCCATACGTTTGTTCTCTACATCTGTGTCTCAATTTCTGTCCTGCACACCAGTTCATCTGTACCATTTTTCTAGGTTCCACATATGTGCGTTAATATACGATATTTGTTTTTCTCTTTCTGACTTACTTCACTCTGTATGACAGTCTCTAGATCCATCCACGTCTCAACAAATGACCCAATTTGTTCCTTTTTATGGCTGAGTAATATGCCATTGTATATATGTACCACATCTTCATTATCCATTCATCTGTTGATGGGCAGTTTTTCTCCATTGTATGTCCTTGCCTCCTTTGTCATAGATTAGTTGACCATAGGTGCATGGGTTTATCTCTGGGCTTTCTATCTTGTTCCATTGATCTATGTTTCTGTTTTTGTGCCAGTACTATATTGTCTTGATTACTGTAGTTTTATAGTATAGTCTGTACTCAGGGAGTCTGATTCCTCCAGCTCCGTTTTTTTCCCTCAAGACCGCTTTGGCTATTCAGGGTCTTTTGGGTCTCCATACAAATTTTAAGATTTTTTGTTCTAGTTCCATAAAAAATGCCATTGGTAACTTGATAGGGATTGCATTGAATCTGTAGATTGCTTTGGGTAGTATAGTCATTTTCACAATACTGATTCTTCTAATCCAAGAGCATATGATAATATACTTTTAAATTAACCACAGAATCATGGAATTTGGGGAAAGGAACCAAAAACTACTTAGCTAAATTAGGAAAGAAAATAACTACATTTTAGACGCTAAACCATCTAAACAGTACATTTAACCAAGGCCTGGGGCAGGCCGGTGAGACTAATACAGAATAGGGAATGTTAAAGCAAAAGCTGCCAGGAAAATAAGCACTGTTACCTACATGCTCAAATTAAAGAAAAAGAAAAAAAAGACAATTCTGAAAGCTGCAATGAATATAGTCTATCTAGTTCTGGCAATTAAAATTCATGAGGATCTGGTTAAGTCCTTCCTAGGTGTTTCTGCAATTGGAAACATTTCTATTTCCTTTAAGTCTGTGTTAAAAGAAAGCAGTAAAATAAAATTTGGAGAAAAAGGGTAGAAGTAGAAGTTAAAAACAGAGGCTATACAAATTTGGTAGGCAATTATTTCATTGGTCAGTCATTTTATAAACTATATTAATATAAAATTTTATAAACAAGATGGCATAACAATGGAGATGCAGTGTAATTTATGCAACATCATATTCCTAAAAAGAGCTGTGAATTGATTTTTTTTTAAGTTATAACTGAAATGTAATGTTTAGAAACCTTTCATTATGTTATCAGCCACCCCTAATTTATCTCTCAATGTGGCTCTCTGGCATATGGCTAGAGCTTTTGAGTGTTTTTGCACGTTGTTGGTCTTGGAAATGTTCCCTGTTACTCCTCAGCCTTTAAAGTGAAGCCTCCCCTTCCTCGGGTATATGCCATGGTCACCCATGAGGAATGGTGGGTAGCAGGAAGGACAAAAGTCAAAACAGGAATATACATATCTTCTGCCTGAACCCTGAATATTCTCTAAATGAGGTTTCCTTCTTATAAGCTAAGAGAAGACCATGTTCTTATTCATGAGTATTTTAAAGATTCAAACGAATCTCTAAACAATATTAAATAATGATATACTCC
The DNA here is from genome assembly GCF_003031525.2 of Neophocaena asiaeorientalis asiaeorientalis. NCBI lineage: Eukaryota > Metazoa > Chordata > Mammalia > Artiodactyla > Phocoenidae > Neophocaena > Neophocaena asiaeorientalis. The sequence goes on along the minus strand of NW_020172812.1, from coordinate 2,826,449 downwards.
TAAGTTTATAAAAGCTAAGATGTTAAATACAAAGGCATAAAATTGTAAGAGAAGAATAGGTAAAATACTTAAGAAAGGAAAATGATTACGTTTCTTTAAAAACACATCACAAACCCAAAGTCAAGAAAACAGTCAGTTTGAGTATTTTTTCCTCAGCTGAAAGCACTTAATATTTAAATGATAGGTGGTTAAATATTAGGCATTTAGCAAATCATCCACAAAGAAAGTGGACCAATCTGTGTGCTCCGTGATCATCTTTTTCTTTTTCTAAAAATGTTCCTACAGGAGATCCCAGAACTAAGAGCAAAAATGACATACCAAGAAATCTGATGTTCGCTCCTAAAACTCACATCTAAATAACTATTACTCATTGAGTAAGCTTTTTTAAAAAATCTATATCAAACAATATACACTCCAACTAAAAAGCCACACATACAAGAAGTCCAAAAGGTTGTTTCTTAAAAGTTATAAAATGACAAAAATTCATCAATATTTATAAAAAAGGAGAAGACAGACACAACATTTTCTGCCTCTATTCAAAAAGAGTCATGTACCACAATGTTCACTGCAGCTCTATTTACAATAGCCAGGACATGGAAGCAACTTGAGTGTCCATCAACAGATGAATGGATAAAGAAGATGTGGCACATATATACAATGGAATATTACTTAGCCATAAAAAGGAACGAAACTGAGTTATCTGTAGTGAGGTGGATGGATCTAGAATCTGTCATACAGAGTGAAGTCAGTCAGAGAAAAACAAATACCGTACGCTAACACATATATAAGGAATCAAAAAAACAAAAGAAAAAAAATGGCCAGGAAGAACCTAGGGGCAAGATGGGAATAAAGACACAGACCTACTAGAGAATGGACTTGAGGACACGGGGAGGGGAAAGGGTAAGCTGGCTGGGACAAAGTGAGAGAGTGGCATGGACATATATACACTACCAAATGTAAAAGATAGCTAGTGGGAAGCAGCCACATAGCACAGGGAGATCAGCTCGTTGCTTTGTGACCACCTAGAGGGGTGGGATAGGGAGGGAGGGAGGGAGGGAGATGCAAGAGGGAAGAGATATGAGGACATATGTATATGTATAACTGATTCAGTTTGTTATATAGCAGAAATTAACACACCACTGTAAAGCAATTATACTCCAATAAAGACGTTAAAAAAAAAAAAGAAATGGTGCAAAGGATGCATTATCCCTGAAGGACTAGAACTAAAATGCAAATCAATTTTCTATAGCTTTCTATTGGAATTATCATTAAATATTAAACAAAGATTGATGTATACCGAAAAAAAGCGCTCCCTCTTATTTTGTGTTTTTTTAATTTGGAAAGCATTTTTTTAAAAAACAAAATGAGTTGTGGAAAAGCTATTTTAGTATTTTATAGTTATTTTACAAGTGCACCCATAATTTCATGGGAAGTAAAACAATCACAACTCAGAAATTTCATTGTGCAATAGAAAAGATACAATCACCCAAAGCTGCATATTTTGAGAATCAATACCAAATGGCAAAAAATACATATCTTTTGCAATTTATACACAGTTTAGAACTACTCTCTCAATCATCCAAGAACCAAAGAGTAAGTTTTTATTAAAATGAAATAAAAGCACTGACAGGGCTTCCCTGGTGGCACAGTGGTTGAGAGTCTGCCTGCCGATGCAGGGGACGTGGGTTCATGCCCCGGTCCGGGAAGATCCCACATGCCGCGGAGCAGCTGGGCCCGTGAGCCACGGCCGCTGAGCCTGCACGTACTGAGCCTGTGCTCCGCAACGGGAGAGGCCACAACAGTGAGAGGCCCGCGTACCGCAAAAAAAAAAGAAAAAAAGCATTGACAGCTATAAATTCACCCTGATGACATAACTAACCACTGGTGATACAGTCATTTACAAAGAACATCATCATTTTGCCTTCAGAATGCATTTTCTCCCTGCTGATACCAGACTGTACATCAAATTTAAACGACACACAAAAAAGCGAACATCATCTCCCCATGAGCTAATATTATCTCCTCATGCACTATTTCCAAGAACTGCTAAGAGCTAGAGGCTTTTCTAAAGGGAAATATTAGAGCAGGAAAAAAAGACAAATTCATCCAATTTAAAAGTCCAAATTAGTTACTCCCCTAATTGCATTCATCTATCATTGTCAAAGCTACTTTTTTATTTACTTAGATTTCTAATTTGAGGGAAAGCAAAAAAACATTTAATTACTTAAACATAAAGTGGAGTATACAGCATACAGAAGGGATCATCAAAACAAAATATCTGCTATATTTATTTATATAATTTTACAAAGTTTTTTAAACTAAAACTTCTCTCTCAACACTTTATTACAGTTGTATATATAATTTGCTTTAGCAGATCAAATAATTTGTGATTGACTAGAACAGAGAATAAGTGATATTTAGCACACATTATGATAAAATGAATAAACTGGAAGTTATCTGTCCATCTCATACTCATTACTTCTAATCTTAAACTTCCATTAACAAAGTCAGTGTTAGAATTCCTCTAAACTTCTCTAAATTGCATCTTGAAGGTGCAGCTACAATAAGATGCTGATTAAATAAATAAATCTATTTCAAGGGGATAGGTATTTTATTGAAACTATATTAATATAAACAAGAAATCAAGCATTACATAAAGCAAAGAACCCATACGTATATCACTAAGTCCAAGAAGCAGCTTTCCTTCAACTAATATAAAGTGAATTTCGTAACTCTTGGAATAAAATCCAAAACCCAGTTAAATATTTTTCTAAAAGAGCAATCAAATTCTAGTACTAGAACTGCACATTTCCTTAAAAAAACATTTTTAATGTCTTCCAATGTTTGGTAGTTTGGCATTACAGAAATAACTGCAATATACTGTACTATTCTTTACCCTTTTTTCATGTTATAAATATTCCATAATAATTTTTTAGAGACATAATACATGTAAGATATTATGTGTGGACCCAGTTTAAGAATACTACCATTACCTTTGATGTTACCAATGAGTCTTTACCTAACCACTCTCTTCTCAGTTTCCTCAGATGTAATTATCCTGATTTTTGTGTTTATCAGTTCCTTGATTTTCTTTATGGTTTCACCACCTATGTTTATGACCCTGAATATATTGTTTACTTTGTAGGATTTTTAATCTTACATAAATGAAGCCACACTGTAAATATTCTTCCAATGCTTGCTTTCATCATTCAGTATTATGTTCCTGATTTTAATCCATGCTTTTTCAGCTTTCACAGTACTGTATCTTCACTGTTGTACTACATTTCATTAAATTAATATATCACAATATATTTATTGATTTTACTGTTGGTGGAAATTTATGTTGCTTCTAGTGTTTTGCTATCATATAAACAATTTTGCTCTTCAGGCTCTTGTACATATCTATTGGTACCTGTGTGTGCGTGAGGTCTGCCTGCAGGGAATACAAGCCTTCATCTTCAGGAAATAGCGTCAAGCTATTTTCCAAAGTGGCTGCACCATCTAAGCTCCCAGCCACAGCTCATAACTATTCCACTTGTTCTACTGCTCCCCCAACACTTGAAATTGTTAGACTCTTCATTTTTGCCCATCTGTTGGGTGTGGAATCGTATCTCATTGTAGTTTCATTTATTTCTCCATCTAATAAGAAGGCTGAGCACCTGCTTTTCATGTTTACTAGCCAGTCAAGTTTCCATTTCTGCAATGTGCCACTCAAATCTTCAGCCCATTTTTCTATTGGATTATTTTCTTCTCATTGACTGAAAGCATTTGCTATAAATTCTGGATATCATTCCTTTGTCAATTATATGTTTTAAGTATCTTCTCCCATTGTATTTTTCATTTTCATTATAGTGTCTTTTGATCAGCAAAGGTTCTTAATTTTAATGTAATTGGCTTTTTTTCAATCTTTCTTTTACAGTTTCTGCTTTTTATATCTTATTTTAAAACCTTTCCCTACTCTAAGGTCATAGAGGTTTTATCCTACGTTATCTTCTAACAGTTTTACAGTTTTGACTTTCACATTAATCTATCTGGAATTGATTTTTGTGTATGGTTTGAGGTAGGGGTCTAATTATTTTTTTAATTTTCTTGCCCAAACAAACAACAAACTGTCCCAGTACCATTTACTGATAAAAAGTTCTCTTCTCCATTTACATGCAATGCCAGCTCTGGCCCAAATCAAATTCCCACATACAAAAGCCTGAATCTAAGATTGCTTTCAGTTCTAAAGTTCTACTCAACTGAAGGCACTAAAACGTCTTGTGAAGATAAGTTGAAACAATTAGTTTTAACTTCAAGAATTTTTTTTAAAGAAGAGAACATGGCAAAAGAATCCTGACTTGGAAAATGTGATAAAAAAAAAAAATACTGCAGAGGGTGCAAAGAACCTGAGTTCTAATTCTCATTTAACAACTTGCTGACTATGTAGAATTAGACATTCTAAGTTGTCAAAAATAATAGTACCAAGAAAAGGGTAAAAACACTTACCTTTTCCCTATGTATATAAGGTCACTTACTAAAAGTTCATAAAATTATACTAAACAATATTTAAAAGATAAATATAAACAAAGGTATAATTTAAATAAAATGTTACCATCCCAAATTTTAGTTTTAAAAGTCTATAATCTAATGTGGAATTTTTGCTCTAACTTCTAATTTTGTATCTACCACAGTTTGGTGCTCAAAAGACACTTGTTGACTTATATCAACACAATCTAATTAAAGACCAAGCAAGGTAAAGAATGTTTTCTAAAAGGTGTCTTCTTTGTTTGAACATTGTTAAACACCCATACAGAAATCTGACCCACTTCATAAGGGATAAAGTTTAACCTGAAGAAAGAATTTTCCATTAATAAAATCACCTTTAAGTATATTTATTTTATATTATCGATACTCTTTTAAATAGTCACAGAAGTTCAAAATACACCTGAATACTTTTCATCCAAGTATAGACATGACTCCAATTAAGCATCTCTATTAAGCCAATTTGGAAAATACTCTAGGTACAGAAATCTATTGAAACAAGTCTATAACACTTAAGTGACTTTGGTTGCTAACCCATCCCCCAAAAGCCAACCATTACACAGTTATGGACTTTCTTATAGAATCTTATTTGTAATATCTACTCATGAACAAAATCATGATGTACACATGAACTGGTAGTCACCTTTCATTAAGATTCTAACTACATAAATGTAGCACTGCCCCATGGGAAAAAAAAAGTAGCTTAAACAGTTTAGATCTTTATCTCCCAATTATCTTCTGGCAATAAGAAAAACATATTCCGACATTAATTCCCTATTTTCATAACCTTAAAAATAAGCCCCTCCAATCAGGAGCTGGAAGCACGTGAGAGAGAAAATGTTAAAATAAATCATCAATAACATATTTACCGGTTTGATTCGAAGCTGGCCACCCACCACTTCAAGAATGGCATGTCTTCTGGACACTCTCTTATCTGTTATCTACAGGAGAAAAAAAATTAAAATTTCAAACACAGCCACCTGTCTAAAAAACAATAACAACAACAAACCCCACAGCAACGTTTCTGAAATCAGTAGGCTAGATATGAAATCTATTATTTATTCAACAACTGTATATTGAAATGACTGTCCTCACTGAACAAATAACGAAACAACTCAGAGATTAAGGGACCTTAATCACAGAAAAATAAACAGTGAAGCAGAGACTCAAGGCTGGAAACTAAGAGATCCCAAAACCTTTCATGATGGTTTCCATTCAAGACAGACATTTAGTAGGGATTCTTATCAATAAAATTCATAAAATGAGAAAAAAAAATCTATATAATATGTACTTATCAGGAAGCATTCCAAATACAGATAAGCATTCCAAATAAGATAAGATCCCAAATACAGATAAATTATGTTATAATGACAGAAGGTCTCAAAAAGCAGCAGTCTGGTAAATGTAAAAGGTAAGACTACAAGCTTTGGTGTCAAGCAGACCCAGGTCAGGCAGACCTGCATTTGAGCTCAGGGCCATTAGCAGTAGTTAAGAGAACAGGAAGGTAGGAGAGGGAGCAGTGAAAACCGAGTATTTACAGTGAAGAAAAAAATTTTAATTATATATTTGCTTCCTGTTTTGAGCCAACACTGTTCTACTTACTCTCACAATCACTTCTGCACATCAATGATTAAAAATTGAGGACTTCCCAGGTGGCGCAGTGGATAAGACTCCACACTCCCAATGCAGGAGGCCTGGGTTCGATCCCTGGTCAGGGAACTAGATCCCATACACATGCCGCAACTAAGAGTTCACATGGCACAACTAAGGAGCCCGCCTGCCGCAACCAAGACCTAGTGCAACCAAATAAATAAATAAATATTTAAATAATGATAATAATAAAATAAATTGCAACCTTCACTTCTGCACTTTCTATCTCCCCTCTCCACAATTAAAAAAAAAAATTGCTTGCACTTTCAATGTTGAAATTGCCAATCAAGCCTTCCCTGCATGGCTATTAACAGAACAGTTAAGATTACCTTTGTAATTTGTGACTTTATGTAATGAAAACATTTTAATCATCAATTTTACTTAGCACCATAATTATCCGGCCTACCTCTTCATTACCTTAGTATCTATCACTTCATCTCTGACCTTATCCACATCAGGACCAAAATTATCAGTAAAAGCAGACTGTAGCAAAGCCTAAATTCAAGTAAACCCATTGGTTCTACAAAAACTTGCAAAAATATGAAACTTCCAGGAATCAGTACTCATTTTTTTAGCCAACGACTAATTCCACGCTTAAGGCTGTGACTATATAAAAACAGTAACATCAAGCATAGCAGTGGAATAAATTCCACATAGTGAATATTCCACACAGCTACAGTTGATTTTTAGAACATTTTCTAAAATAAAATATCTTAAAGGTAGCCTATTTAAAATATATCCACTATTAGCCACAATGGCTATTTCAGAAAATTAAACATAAACTAGTAGCCTATTCAATCAGAAAAGAGAGGACAGAAATTTGGAGGTTCCTATATTCTTCCCATAATGTGCCTTAGTGGGCCCAAAATAGCAGTTATCTAATAATCCACTTTACCATTTGCACAAACTTAATCATTTGCATAGAACTTTCACTTAAATATTGAGCTTCACCCTAATACTGTCATAGCTATTATTCACATTTTACATATTTGGAAGCTGAAAGTCCAGAGAATTTAAGTTGCCTGTGTAGGTCACTCTTCAAGCAGGTAGGACTCCAAATCCATACTTATTAACAAAAATAAATACCTGAGAAAAACAGTCATATATTACTCTACACCTACCTGTAATCATTCAGAAGTAGTTTCAAGAACTGCAAATTATTGTGTGGTGAGGAGTAAGAAGTTTCTATTTATAACTTGGAGAGTAATATCTCATTGTTAACTTCAATAATACAAATTGATTTTCTAACCAACAGAGTAAGAAACTGTCCAATATAAAACCATGACATATAAGCATGGTTCCTGTAATAGTCCAGCTTGGGTTTCTTTCTTTTTCAAACCATATTTTTGCAGGAAGCTATAACATAAAAGTATAATGTGACCTCTAGTGGACACATGTTTCTACAACAATGTAATTTCATCACAAGCTGTGCATTTCTATAGTACTAAGGAAAGTGTTTTAGAGTCTTTGAAATTAACATCATTCAGGCATTTAGCTATACCTGTCCCTTTTAAACCACACCTCTAAATAATGAGTAAGTTACAAAATAATAATTTATGCTTTTTCAATGGAAAGTTTAGAGATTTAACAAATTATCATTAAAGCTTATTTGAATTTCAGGATGCGGTGGGTAAGATCACAAACAGATCCTAAAGATCTGATGACCTGCTTTATGTAACAGCAATCACTGCTCCTTGTGCAGAGTAAATATTCATACATTCTTATTAACATACTAACTGTAATGGCAATTATTTATCAAGACCAAGGCACTGTTCTATATTTATCACATATATCTTTTTCATCTTCACAAAACCTGTGGAAGATACTACTATCTTTGTTTTTCAGGTGAGAAATGGAAGTGCAGAGAAGTTAAGGAACTACTTAAAGTTACACAGCCAATAGGAATTCCAGCGTCCTACCAAATAATTGTAGCCACCTAACTTCTAATCACACCACACATCCTCCAAAAAATCAGAGATCAACAAATACAGCAAATAAAACCACCTATTTTCCACATCTAAAGCACAACTAGGAGACAGGCTACCACTAACTTTAATTTACATGTAAGAGGGGAAAGAAATGCCAAATGCGGATGAAGCTTCAGGATCGATGCTGGAACAGAATTAAAGTGGCAATTCGGAGGAAGAGAGAAGACGGGAGCGAGAACCACAAAAAAGTCACCCCTTGAGTGGGAAAGGCTGAAAATGCATCCCACATCCAAGAGTTCAGAGATCCGGCAAAATTGAAAATAGTGTGGGCATCAATATGGATAATAACAATAATGGAATATAACACACTCAATACAAAATAATCCATGAGTTCATACTGAACTCAAGAAAGGGGCTGCGGTCAGGGCTGGGAGAAAAAGCCTTTCTTTATAAAAGAATGACAGCTAACATAGAAGAAATGATGGAATGAGGAAATCACAATTTTGTAACTACTAACATTAACTGACTCAGTAAAGTAACAATGGACGTTAATTTTCAGGTGAAAGCTTGATGGGAAGCAGAATACTCCTGAAGTCTCAAAGCATCACTCAGATTACTCACAAAAAGAATAGCATCGTCTCTGGAGAAGTCTGATAGACATCACCTTCCGCAAGTGATCACATTTATAACCACCAACAACAGGACAAAGAGAGAGAGACCTGGGCCTCCTGACATGCTCCTCTAAGTTCATATCACCGATGGAATGTTCTTGCCCAAAGTGTTTAACCTGAATCTAATTATGTGGAAACAATCAGACAAATCAAAATTCTGGGCATTCTATGAAACAACTGGCCTGGACTGCTAAAAGCATTAATGCCATGAAAGACAGCTCTAGATTAAAGAAGATAATATATATTTGATTGGATCCTAAATTTTTTTAATGCTGAAAAGGGCATTAGTTGAAAGTTGGGTAAAACTGAATATGGAATATTAAAATTTACTGCACCATTACAAATTTCTCGAGTATAATTTATATAACTTACATATATAATGTATATAGAAATGTCCTTGTTTTTAGGTGATACATGTTGGCATATTTGGGGATGAAGTGCCATGCAATGTACTTTCAAATGAGTTCAGGAGAAAGAGGGAAAAAAAGTGTATATATATATATATATATATATATATATTTATACATATGAGAGATAAAGAAAAAGTAAATGGGACAAAATGTTAACCATTAACTAACCTAAGTTAAGGATACATAGGTGTTAGTTGTACTAGTCTTTCAACTTTTCTGCAGGTCTGCAATCTTTCGAAATGAAAAGTTGAGGCAAAAATAGTTAAAATTTCAAAAATATTGGTACATTTTTGCTTGGTACTAAAAGGGTTATCATCAGGTAATGGGAAATGTAGTGTACACGACTGCTAAATAACATAACTGAAGTGTGATTTAATTTACACCTGTTCCAGTGAAATTAATAACCCTCTATTTTCTACATGCTCTATTTTCTACATTTCTATATGCTGTTTTAAAATATTCCTTTGATTTAGACTAAGCACCACAAACTGGTAGCCAACACACCACAAATCACTCAGACAGTATCTTTTTTAATTTTTACTTTGAAGAGTGTATGTACCCTCCACCTGCCCAGAGTGCCCAGCACTCCCTATAATCTTCCACTTAGCCGGCTTCACTCTTTATTGCATACCGGGCCTCTGCAGGCACGTGAATTTGTAAGTCATGATTTAAACTACACCTATACTTTTCAGATGCTAATTCTTCACGCATGACACTGTGTACCAGATGCTACTAGTTGCTTAATCAATATCTATTCATTTCTTCTTTCATACTACTATTACTTCAATTTTGTTTAGGGTAACAATGTACCCAGTTAAAAACATCCAAATGCCAGAATTCCTCATAGCTATGGATGGCCGAGACACAATTCTAGCCAAGCACATAAGGAAGAGTGTGTATTAACCATGTTTTATAGTTTCTGTATCTGATGCCTTGATAGCTAAGACTTTGCTGACTAGGGAAAGGCTACCCCTCCCAGGGTTACTGATTCTAAGAAACAGTAAATGACTCACCCGCAAGTGCACCTTTCATATGCAAACAAACCCATCCAAAGCCACACCCCCAATGATGGCTTTACCTAGTCCTTACACTGCCCTAACCACCCTAGGACTAGGCATCCGACAACTAGGGGTGGCCCCTAAAGCCCAGAGCCCCATAAGATTATTCAAACTAGATCATCCTCTGTTTACAATGCCTTGCCCATTCACTCCAAAGAGAACCACAATAAAGGCTTTCCTGCAGTTCCCCTAGCTCTCTCTGCCTTCCACCAACCTTGTGTGGCCCTGTGTGGCATGGTGTGTCCTTACTTCTCTCCGGAACTATGAGTAATTAGTTTTTCAACAATAATCATCTCCTGGTCCGCTGGCCTCACCATACCTAACAAAACAATAAGACTACATTTCAAAATATACTGGAGCTTCTGGGAAGATTAGTGTCTTCCTGATAAAAAGGAACAGGCTCAACTGGCCTGCACCTTTTTCCCTCTGCCTTTCTCTTTTTCTTCCAGCTTATGTGTAACACCTCAAGGTACAGCAGCCATCTTATGAGTACAGATGCGAAAGCCATACGCAAAGGATGACCAAGGAGGAGCACGGAAAAGCCTGTTCCTTGAGCAGCTGCACCAGCCCTGCACCGACTGCCCAAGATTCTGTTACAGAAGAAAAATTAATCTGATTAAGCTGCCGTTTGTCACATTTCTGTTACTTGCAGCCGAAGCAATTACGATTAACACACACTACTCTAACAACTGTTATTATTGATACTGGACACTAATAGCAAATTCGTTTATGCTCAGCCAGTGAGAGAAGGAGTATTAGAAAACAGAAAAGCTAAGTAAATTAAGCATTCAAATACAAGAACATTTAATATTAAAAGAACTGCACAGCATACAGCAGGAGCTTAGAAAAGAAATTCTGAAGGATACACAGACTGAAGAATTACACTGAAATCACTCCTATCTCTTGTTAGCAACAGCTAAAATGACAGTAATTTTTCTTCAGACACTATAGAAAAAACCCTTTTTACTTGAATTCTTCAGACTGTGTCTTGAATGGGGACAGGGATCTCTGTTTTTTTTTTTTTTGCGGTACGTGGTCCTCTCACTGCTATGGCCTCTCCCGTTGCGGAGCACAGGCTCCGGACGCGCAGGCCCAGCGGCCATGGCTCACGGGCCCAGCCGCTCCACGGCACGTGGGATCTTCCCGGACCAGGGCACGAACCTGTGTCCCCTGCATCGGCAGGCGGACTCTCAACCACTGCGCCACCAGGGAAGCCCGGGATCTCTGTTTTTATATGACTTTTGTATTAATACAATGTGGATCCCTTATCTTTGATTTTCTGGTTTTCAATTGGATATTTCATGTGTTATGACACACGTACAAGTTTTCTCCATTTTTAAGACATGGAGTTTGTGGTAGAAGAAAAGACATGAAAACATAAAAGAACTGTTTGTGATTTGTTTGCCAAATATTTATTTTTGGCATTTACTGAAGTCAGACAAAATGAAGATTTTCTTACACTATCAGCAGAAATGTTTAGATATTTTGAACCAAGGTCTCTGACCTATTTGTTTATTATGTCCAAAATCCTAAAAGTAAAAAATAAACCTGAATAAAGTAAAAGTAGAAAAGCTACTGGACCTTTCATTTCATTTTTGTCCATATATAATATTTACTAAAAAACCAACATCAGTTAATTTTTCTGACAATGTCTTCCCAGAGAAATTTCTGAATATCAGACAGGAATAATATATCTCATGAATTCAGTGTTCCCATTTAGCCTGGTTCCTATAAATGGAAAAACAGAGAAGAGGAAAAATTTGTTTTTTTCAGAATAAGCTACATAACAAACCACAGGCTAAGATAATAACAATTTTCTTGTACAATACTTTATAATTTACAGTGCTATCACATAAGATTATCTGGTTTGCTCTATCAACAACAGACAAATTCAAACTTTCATAGTAGAGAAAAACAGAAAATCATCTGCTATGGGATTTAAGCCTGTATTATGAGAAAATGCCTAAACCTAAAGAAGCATGGGATCTATTTTAGGCATAATTTCCATAAAATTCTGTCCCCAAACTTATATTGTGGGGCAAATAAGCAAAATCTAAAATTAAGACCTGAAATTCACAGCAAGATCCTTTTTGACCCACCTCCTAGAGAAATGGAAATAAAAGCAAAAATAAACAAATGAGACCTAATGAAACTTAAAAGCTTTTGCACAGCAAAGGAAACCATAAACAAGATGAAAAGACAACCCTCAGAATGGGAGAAAATATTTGCAAATGAAGCAACTGACAAAGGATTAATCTCCAAAACATACAAGCAACTCACGCAGCTCAATATCAAAAAAACAAACAACCCAATCCAAAAATGGGCAGAAGACCTAAACAGACATTTCTTCAAAGAAGATATACAGATTGCCAACAAACACATGAAAGGATGCTCAACATCATTAATCATTAGAGAAATGCAAATCAAAACTACAATGAGATATCATCTCACACCGGTCAGAATGGCCATCATCAAAAAATCTACAAACAATAAATGCTGGAGAGGGTGTGGAGAAAAGGGAACACTCTTGCACTGTTGGTGGGAATGTAAATTGATACAGCCACTATGGAGAACAGTATGAAGGTTCCTTAAAAAACTAAAAATAGAACTACCCTACGACCCAGCAATCCCATTACTGGGCATATACCCTGAGAAAACCATAATTCAAAAAGAGTCATGTACCACAATGTTCATTGCAGCTCTATTTACAATAGCCAGGACATGGAAGCAACCTAAGTGTCCATCAACAGATGAATGGATAAAGAAGATGTGGCACATATATACAATGGAATGTTACTCAGCCATAAAAAGGAACGAAACTGAGTTATCTGTAATGAGGTGGATGGACCTAGAGTCTGTCATACAGAGTGAAGTAAGTCAGAAAGAGAAAAACAAATACCATATTCCCACACATATATATGGAATCTAAAAAAGAAAAAAGAAAATGGACAGAAGAACCTAGGGGCAAGACGGGAATAAAGATGCAGATCTACTAGAGAATGGACTTGAAGATACGGGGGCGGGGAAAGGTAAGCTGTGACAAAGTGAGAGAGTGGCATGGACATATATACACTACCAAATGTAAAACAGATAGCTAGTGGGAAGCAGCCGCATAGCACAGGGAGATCAGCTCGGTGCTTTGTGACCACCTAGAGGGGTGGGATAGGGAGGGTGGGGGAGAGGGAGATGCAAGAGGTAAGAGATATGGGGACATATGTATATGTATAACTGATTCACTCTGTTATAAAGCAGAAACTGACACACCATTGTAAAGCAATTATACTCTAACAAAGATGTTTAAAAAAATAAAAAAGATAAAAATAAAATTAAGACCTGAATTGAAGAGAGACTGGTTACTGTAAACCAGTTGACAAACCATAAACTTTTCTTACCTAGAGTGATCCCCAGTATTGGGTCCAGCCCACACTCCAGAGGTCAGACATCAACACTAAGGCTGCCATGATATTAGATGATAAGTAGACCTTATTTCTGAACAGAGCAAAAGCTAGCTGACACAAGCTGTTTAACATCATCCCATGTGGAATGTATCAAAGTGCAATTTCTGATACTAAGAAATGACAAGTTCGAGGAAATGGACTTGATTTTGACCAGAGGCTCTCTAGGCAGACTCCAACTTATGCATGATCTCTCTTTATAAGGTTATTAATATACTGGATGTGGTCTTTGAAACTTGTGAATATACTTTCTCACATGAATAATGATGTAAATAAGAGGTAGGTTATCAGACTACCTCACAAACACCCATGTAATCCACAATACTAATGAAATATGGATCATTTAGACTTTTAAAAGTAAAATCCAATACTTTCTGAGCTCCTACTTCAAGGTTGCCGAATTGTTAGCCAATATGATGAAATTGTGCTGACTCACTGCCACTGAAATTTCAACTCACTCAATCCGTTTGGCTTGCAATTCTGCTTGCACAGTGAATGCTATACAAATGTGAGAACATCATCCTCAACTTTAATATATTATGACAGAGGCAACATAGTGAGTAAAAATATAAGCACAGCTTAGTAAGATAAAACTGGGTCTAAATCCCCACTTGGGACTTTGGTAAATGAAGCTTTCTAAATACATTTAGTTCAGGTCAGCAGACATTTCTTAAAGACCCATTCTGTGCCAAGCATTCCACTTAGTGTGTCTAAAAGAAGTTTTCAAATCTGGTTTCTCGTATTCACATTGAGCGGTACCCGGCAGATGACAATTTAAAGAATTAAATTGGGAAATACGTATGAAAAGCAATTTACTACACACCTATTAGAATGGCCAAAATCTAAAACACTGACAACACCAAATGCCGACAAGGATGTGGAAGAACAGGAACTCTCATCCACTGACGGTGGGAATGAAAAATGGTACAGTCACTTTGGAAGACAGTTGGCAGTTTCTTACAACACTGAACACACTCTCGCCATACTATCCAGCCATTGTACTCCTTATTATTTACCCAAAAGAACTGAAAACTTATGTTCAAACAAAATCCTGCACATGGATGTTTATAACAGCTTTATTCATAATTGCCAAAATGTGCAAGTAACCTAGATATCCTTCAGTAGACACATGGATAAACTGTGGAACATCCAGACTGTGAAATATTACTCATCACTAAAAAAACAGGAAAAGACATGGAAGAACCTTAAATACATACTACTGAATGAAAAGAAGCCAATCTGAAAAAAAGTCTACATATACATACTGTATGATTCCAACTATACGATACTCTGGAAAAGGTAAAACTATGCAGATGGTTAAAAAGTTCAGTAGTTGCTAGGGCTTGCAGGGGAGAGGAAAGATGAACAGACAGAACATTGAGATTTTTAGGGCAGTACTCTGTAACACTACAATGGTGGATACATGTCATTACACAGTTGTCAAAACCTATAGAATGTACACCAAGAGTGAACCCTAGTGTAAACTGTGGGCTTTGGGTGATAATGACATGTCAATACAGGTTCATCAAATATACCACTGTGGTCGGGGATGTTGATAGGGGAGGTTTTATTTTTAAGAAAAATAAAAAGCCTATTTTTAAAAAAGAAAGAAAACTAGTACATGTTGTAAAAGCAATGTCTGTAAAAGCTAAACAGAATCACTGATGTAATGTGATCGTCCCACAAGTCTACTCAACGCTTATCCAATTATCCAATGTGCCTTACCCTTTCCAACCTTAGAGCCTTAAATCATTCATTTAGCCTTAAGGGCCCTTCCCTTCCTATCTACTCTTGACCTATCAAAATTCTAACTGTTCTAACACTTTAAAGTCAGCTCAATATGTCAGTGAGTTCACGAAGCCTTCTCTGAGCCCTCATCTTAATTGTGGGTTCATTCCTACAGCTCTCTGTATCACGTTACATCCTTCTGTTTGGCTCAAGGTATTGAAACAAAACTTTTAATGTGAGCTTTTAAAAATCAGAGGTTATATCTAAAAATCTAGATTTCTTACTACTTTTGAGAAAAATGATATGACACTTACTAGGTAGGAATGGGGGTGAGTAGCAGAAACTGCATTACACAGTTCTCTCCCTGTGGCCTCAACACTGAGGCAGTTGTCATTTACGACACCGCTGTCATCTATCAGTGTGTCCCTGTGTTATTTTTCTTACTCTCTCCCACTTCACTCACTGGAGGTGCCTGCCTAGCTCCCCTTTCTAGTTACTTGCTTCTATGTCTCTCATACCTACTAACTATAAGTTTCCTGAGAGCAAGGACTTATTTCTCCTTCATTCCTCCCACCTAACTATAGTATATATTCATTAGCTATTTTCTGAATTTACTAATTAGTCAATAAAATAGAAAAAATGCTAACACAATCCACCATGAATGTTGCTCCTTAAGCTTTTGCAGTTGGTAGCACTGCCTCGTTACTATATTTATATTCACTTTAAAACTCTACGCTCTCCTTTTTACACCTAGGTTGCAAGTAGGCTCTTTATGAGGGTTGGAAGAGTGAGGCTGAGATGCAGAAAAGGAAGAGATCATGTGCTGAAGGCCTACCATACGTCAGGAATTGTACTAGGCTTAATAACTGAGGGCAGGGCAAAGCTAGGAGTGCTTGGCACGTCCCTAGGGACAAACCTTGTCAGACCAGACAGCCGCAGCAGGTGAAGTCTGGCAACAAGTAGGAACAGTGCAGAGTTGCCAGGCCTGGGAGTGCTTACTTTGTATAAACTTTGTGGGACACTTACAACAGTCTTAGAAGTGGTGAACTGATGCCTGGTGAAGAGTCTGCACTAGAGCCCAGGACTAACTCCATCCCCACCTGGGGGCCCTTTCTCTTTTTAATTAGAGCAGTAGCTTCAATCACATCTGCCTTTAGGAAATCGCACTAGGTACCAGGTGCTGTCCTACTTCCTTGGAGGAAAATAGATAATAAAGGAATGGGTCCTATAATCCCTGCTATCAAAACAGAATAAGGAAACTTTGAAATCAGAAAGAGCAGTTTTCATTTAAGAGCAAAATCGGATTTAATTCAAGAAAAACCATAAAGCAAATAATTGGGCCTAATGGTATTCTGTTGTTTGAGATGCTGTAAAATCTTTTTTTTAACTAATTTTTTTACTTAAGATAGTTGTAGATTCATGGTTAAAAGATACATTACAGAAAGATCTCTTGTACTGTTTACTCTTTCCCCCAGCAGTAACATCTTGCAAAACTACAGTACAGTATCACAACCAGATATTGATATTGACACAGTCAAGACACAAAACAAATCCCTCATTGTTGTTTTACAGGCATACCCAATTCCCTCCTGCTCCCCTCACCTCTTCGTTAAGCCCTGGGAACCACTAAGTTGGTCCCCATCTTTATAATTTTGTCATTTCAATAACAGTATGTAGGGAGACGCAAGAGGGGAGACACATGGGAGCACATGTATATGTATAGCTGATTCACTTTGTTATAAATCAGAAACTAACACACCATTGTAAAGCAATTATACCCCAATAAAGATGTTAAAAAAAAAAAAAAATAACAGTATGTAAATTAAATCATACAATATGTGACCTTTGGAATTGTTTGTTTTCACCTAGGAAAACTCCCTGGAGATTCATCCTGCTGTAAAACCTTTTAAATGGTGATCAGGAAACAGAATTACAACTTAGTTAAATAAAGACCTTGGGTTCCCTGATGACAACTTAGTTAAATAAAGACCTTGGGTTCCCTGATGACTTACACTAAAGCAAAGGGAACAAGAAAATGAAATTTCACTGTGCTCTGTTGTCTACAAATGTTCTCTATAAGGGTTTTCCTGCCACTGTAAAGACACGAAGGCATTCCCACGGTCAAATTGTTTTACCACAAAGAATGCTTTACACATTGGAATTATAAACCTAAAGGTTGTGGCCATGAAGGTTCGTGAAACTTGTCTCCAAAAGACATGGCTAGTTAAGAGAGTTCAAAAATCATCCTGATTATTACTAATCACTTCAGATAGATACGAATTTACAATAAACTCCCTGAGTTTACTAAGTCTGCTCTCTCACACACTACAAACAAAACAAACCAACCAACTCACTGGAATTGCTGTTGTTTGAAACAGCAGCCCTCAGGTGGAGTTTAAACCACTGCAGAGAAGAAACACCTGTCTGTCAGCTCCAAAATCTTGAGAACCACAAAGTAATTTGTTTTTCAAGGTTTTCCTTCCACACATCTAGTATAGTTCGTAACCACTTCTAATAACCTGCCTTGGCAACTTAAATCTCATCACTGAATGACTATTCAAAAAGGAAAAGCTAAATCCTGACCAGATAATTGACTTTCTATTCCTTACCATTCTTAAAAAGAGAAACGGGGCTTCCCTGGTGGCGCAGTGGTTGAGAGTCCGCCTGCTGACACAGGGGACACGGGTTCGTGCCCCGGTCCGCGGCTGGGCCCGTGAGCCATGGCCGCTGGGCCTGCGCGTCTGGAGCCTGTGCTCCGCAACAGGAGAGGCCGCAACAGTGAAAGGCCCCGCGTACAGAAAAAAAAAAAAAAAAAAAAAAAAAAAAAAAAGAGAGAGAAACCAAATAGGCTCCTCTCGCATTAGCAAGCCTATAACACAAAGATCAAGCTACAAATAATGAATCGGTCTGTGACCCGATGTCAAGTTTATAAAACAGAGGCCTAAAATTCATCCATCATTTAACCGGCACTCGGTGTTAGTGATACAGTATGTTAAGGAAATTAAAACTCATTAGTAATCAGACATAACATTTCTAGATGAAGCACATACTCTGTTTCTCACTGAGATAAAGTGAGAGAGAGAGAAAAACAGGGGGAGGGAGGGGAGGAGGAACGAAAAGGGGAAGGAAGGAAGAAAGGAAGGATGGAAAGAAGGGAGGAAGGGAGGGAGGAAACCTCCAGACAGTTCCACCAAACGTATGTATAGGTTAATAAACTTTGAAGAAAAATAACAAACATTTAAGTAAAAACAAAACAAAACAAAAAACCCCACAAACAAACCGGCAAGTGAACTTGGAACTTTCTCAAAAATCTTACCACATACACATATATGTATGCACACATACACTCACACCCCTTTAGAACTGACTTCCCCATCACCACCTTGAACCACCACTCCTTTTCCTGCTTGGAGAGGAGTCCTAAGGCTAATACCTATGGTTCTATTTAGACACTGGAGGTTAACCAGGGTAACAGACAACACTCCCTACTCCCTGGTATTGGCTCACTGACACAGGTGTGTCGGGACAGTCCAAGAGAAAACTGGAGGGCAAGGACCCATTCATCCCTGTGTGCCCCGCAGTGCTAGGGTCTGCACGACATGCTGCGCAAAGCAGGCACTAAACAAGACATGCTGAATGTTGAGAAAACAATATATGTGTATTTAGGGAGAGATCTACAAAATTCCAGAATGGTACAGGCAAGTTTTCTAACTCCTAAACATCCCAGAGGAAGAATACATAGCCCAATGGCACTCTGCGTCCAAAAGCTTGTGTGTGCCCTTTAAATAACCAATCCATAGCTCAATTTTCTCATCTGAACAATGAAGATAATAAGAGCACCTAATTCATAGGGTTTGGAAAGGATTAAGAAGTTGGTATGGGTAAAGTCCTTAGATCAATGCCTGGAATACTACACACTACAGAAGGGTGAGCCACTGTTGCTGAAAAAGGCTACTACAATAAAAGTAAAGCCGACACAGTACCACCAAAGGAGCCAAAGCTTAAAAGAAATTATTCTAGAAAAGCTAAGATCAGAGGTTGGCAAGCTTTTTCTGTAAAGGGCCAGAAACTACTGTAAACACTGTGGCTTATCAAGCCAAGAGGCAATATCCCCAACCCTTAGAGCAATTATTCTCCCTGAAACGCTTAACATGGATTTTTTGTTTACGTTTTACATTTTAAAATTTGAGAATCATTCTTAGTATGTGGGTCCAAACAAAAGCTGGCTGGATTTGGAGCCAGAGCCACAGTTTGCCGACCCCCGGGTAAGATTATAATGACGATAACCCAAGTCAAGTTGACTGAAAAACGTGCTGCCCCCAAACTTCTAAAATCCAGACAGGCCTGGCCGGCGCGGCGGGGAACAGGCGCAGGACCCCGAGTAGGGCCTCAAGAGCCGGCCAGGATCTCGCGGCTCTCCGGGGCCGCCGAGCCTCCGCCACACTTACTCCCAGCAGCGGCCCGCGGCCGACCACCGTCTCCCCCGGCGCCAGGGCCACCCGGGGGCCGCCGTCCTGCGGCTGCAGCTCGAAGACCCGGGACATGGCCGCGAGGATTAGACCCCTTCGCGAGGAGCCGGACCCCGCAGCCGTTTCCGCCTTCCATGGACCGGCGCCGGGCCTACGCAGGCCCCCGGAAAACACAGGGGGAGGTGGAGCAAAGACTGCCCCTGAGTGTGACCAGGCCGCGCGGAGCTGGGGCCCCAGCGCGGGTACGGAGTCCCGCCCCTCCACCCAGACCAGCGACTAGCTCAGGGATATCCCCCTTCACGCCGCCTCCAAACTATTGTTTAAAAGCCCCGGTTAACCCCCCCACCCAGCCCTTCTCACCGCCCACCTGTCTCGGAGGACACCGGTCCTTGTAGTCCGTGGCGCCTCCACTTCTCCTCGTTTGCCGAGCTGAGACGCCCTGGGAAAACTACCAATCCCAAGAGGCAATGCGCGCTCCTCTCTGCGCCTGTGCGAAATACTAGTCAGCAAGGCGGGGCTAGAGTGGGCTGGACGTGCGGGACTTGAAGGAGAAGGGTTCGAAGTCCGGAAGGTTTAAATCGTTGAAGGAGAGGTCGCCACGGCCCAGTAGGTAGGAGGGTCTTCGCTTCCGGCTGACTTCGGGCGGGCGTGCTCGGGGGCGCGGCCCTGGCGCTAGCACAAGCGTCCGCTTAGCCGGCCGGAGCTGCGGTGACATTTGGTGCTGACGGTTGTTAATTGTTGTTTACTTGTCAGTGCCCCATATGGTTTGGACTCCGGCAAATGCAGTCTGGGCGGGACACGCCAGGAGGGTGGCTCAGAAAGGACGTGGGGTCATTCCTTCCAACCTGCGGGGTCCGCAGGGGGTGAGGGCTCCCCGAGAGCCGGGCGTCTGCGCTGCCTTCCGATCCCTCCCTCCGTGTGACACCCGAAAGAGGGGCGATCTGTCACCTAACTAGAGAGGTAATTCAGCAAAGTTTGGTTCAGAAAGAAGAAGGGGCAGAAGAGGATAGGTTTCTAGGCATCCAGGCAAAACTGGACTTAAAAGAAGAAAAATGCCTAGTGGGATTTTAGGAACCTCACCAAGGCACCCCCACCTGTTAAATTCAAAAGCTTTCATCTGCCTCCTGTGGTTTAACTGTAAAGGCAGGACGCATTTTATCCCCAGTGAGATCTTGGGAGAAGTAACAAATGTGCCATTAAATGCACAGTAACTTTTTCCTAATATGAGATAGAGTAGTTTGGCTTTGGTTTATATTAATGGGGCAGGAGGGTGGGGGTGACAAAAACTTGACTCATGAACTTGTTTTTACCAGTTTGCTTTCTTACTTACCCAGACTCTCAAGAGGAAGTCCTCTGCTGAACTCAGACATTAAAATCCTAACCACCAGAACTAATTTGGATCATAAACCACCAAATGAATGGGATCGTCTGTGGTCTTGGCAAGTACAGAAACATATAGGTGAGTAGCACATCTGGAAAGGGGAATTTGTCATTCCCCTTTGTCAGCTAATTTGTCATTAGCTGAGCTAGAAAAAGTATTTAGCTGTATCTGAAACCTCTCCTGTGATGCCACCCCTCATTATAAAAGGAAGTGCAAAATGGAATAAACTGATTTTAAGTAAATATGAACTGTCTTTATATGCCAAAATAGCTCCATGCTTTCAACTGATTTCAGAAGCCTGCACCATGCACCTTAGGTAAATTAGCTGAAACTGGACTTTAAATTTTTAGTCACGTGCTATACCTCGATGAGTTATAAACATTGTTCATAGTTGTTAGTCACTGTTGCTTGATGGCCTCAGTGACTGTTATCTTAATTCATAATTGACTATGCATGTAGTGTAGCTTCAAAAAGCCATTTCTAGGGGCTTCCCTGGTGGCACAGTGGTTGCGAATCTGCCTGCCAATGCAGGGGACACGGGTTCGAGCTCTGCCTGGGAAGATCCCACATGCCGCGGAGCAACTGGGCCCGTGAGTCACAACTACTGAGCCTGCACCTGGAGCCTGTGCTCCGCAACAAGAGAGGCCACGACAGTGAGAGGCCCACGCACCGTGATGAAGAGTGGCCCCCGCTCCCTGCAACTAGAGAAAGCCCTCGCACAGAAACGAAGACCCAACACAGCCAAGAATAAATAAAAGCCATTTCTAAAACACTACTCTTATTGAATATTTGAAATTTTGTCAGTCTAACCCAGACCTCAACTTCTTGTCTATTTCAGTTAGTATTTGTGTCAAATGTGAGCACCTACCCATTAGATGTAAGTAGATAAACAATTCTTATATAAACTACTAAAAGTTGATCAAGTTTATGATTAAGTCACAAACTGTAGGTGAAGAATTTAATGACAAGGCATTGGTTCCCACAGACAAATATTAATGAGTTAAATAGAATCGAATACTTTTCAAAAGTATTTTCAATCAGTACTTGGAATCGAATGTGTTCTCACAATATTCGTTTCTACTGCTAAAAATAAATTATAGTCTGACTGTGAAGAATCACTTCTCTTTTTTAAGATAATGTTCTTTGGGAGTAAAAAAAACCCAAATATTTAGAAACAAACCCATTTACCAAAAATGTCTAAAAAGAAGAAAGGAACTAACATGTGTTGGGTGCCTCCCACACGCAATTCAGATGTGGGGCTAGATGGTTTACACATTATCCCTGTTTATGCTTGCAAGACCACACCCCAGAGAAGCATCATTGGCCCCATTTTACAGACTGAGAAGCTCAAGTCAAGAAAGTTAAAGTTCATTAAATCATACCCAGAAAGTATCTGGCTCAGAGTAGGATCTATAGTCTGATCTAAAGGGAGTGAGTCTTTTTAACTTTTGCCTTTTAGCTTACTTATGAGGATAATTCACTAAAACATCAAGCTATGAAGAAAAACTCCAAGAGGAACCACAGTTCAAGGGTTTCTGACCTAGAATTGAACTCTGCGGATGCTGAGAAGGAAAAAAAAGAGCGTCAGAATAACTTTGTTGAACTGCTGCCTCCAGAAGTTACTTTTAAAATTTTCAGTCAGCTGGACATCTGGAGTTTGTGCAGGGCTTCAGTGACGTGCAGGAGCTGGAATCACACAATAAGACACAGCGATGCCTTGTGGAAACCTCATTGCCTGACTGTGAGAGCTGTATGCCAAAGAGAGATAGATGATGATCTAGAGAGTGGTTATCCCTGGAGGGTAAGTTTAACCTATGGAGTCTGCAGTGTTCTTGACAATATGGTGGTCAGTTTGAGCCCAAGCCTACCTTCTGCTTGGAAGAGGGAGGATTTCATATCCAGAATGACATACAGAGTTTGTTGGCTTTGGGAGTTAAAGTTGAATTTTATTATTCTTTTCCTGCAAACCACGCTATCTCCCATCCATCTTTTTACATTTTGGGGGCATTTACCTCTGTTAACCACAATAGCTACTTCATTTCACTCTACCTTATCCAAAACCCCTGGGAGACTCTGTGAGTCACTCTGTTCTGTACACACACACACACACACTTATTAGTATATGTGTGTATATCGATGTAAATAATCTTTTCAGCCCTCTCAATCAGCTTCTCTAGTTTCAAACAAACTCACTCACCAACCACTGATTACCTTCTTTAACAATGGTGGTTTACCTCTTTCAGGTAATACTACTGAGGAATTACCAGAAGAGTAAAGTGAAACATGAATGGCTAAGTGGCAGATACAGCAACATATGTTCTCCTATCAGCCTACCAGAAAAAATCATGTACCCAATGGATGCAGACACATGGGGGGAAATTCTAGAAGCAGAACTGGAAAGATAAGCAGAAAAATCACACACAGATCTCCTAACTTTGAGAGTTTAAAACTAAAGTGACTCTTAGTTTATAAAAGGTATATCTTTAGCCGTCCATTTTTTTGTTTGCCTTTTTACTATTTAACATTTAAAAGAAAACTAAGTAGAACATATTATAAAAATATAGCTTTGATTTTATTTTGCACTTTAGTTAAAAATACGTTTCTGGTTTTACTGTAATGTGAAAAAATCATGAAATGCTATTTATGTAAAAAAACTATACTGATAGAGTGATTTCAAAGTGTATTGTTTCATGTATTTGTGTTACTCTGTTGCAGTACTTTAATGATAAGAGAGTTTGATTGATATTTTCTGCTTAATGATAATTTGAAAATTCAGGAAACCATTTGAAGAAACTGACTTAGAGATTTTTTTTTTTTTTTT
>NW_020172812.1:2747051-2802292 GCF_003031525.2 Neophocaena asiaeorientalis asiaeorientalis | reverse complement strand
ACCATTTTAAGAAATTGTATTAGGGATTTTTTTTTTTTTTTTGCGGTACGCAGGCCTCTCACTGTTGTGGCCTCTCCCGTTGCGGGAGAGCGTTGCGCAGGCTCAGCGGCCGTGGCTCACGGGCCCAGCCACTCTGCGGCATGTGGGATCTTCCCGGACCAGGGCGCGAACCCATGTCCTCTGCAACGGCAGGCAGACTCTCAACCACTGTGCCACCAGGGAAGCCCTAGAGATTTATTAATTAGTAGACATAACTAGACTCATGGGGAGACTCCCTAAATGAAATTAATAGCAACGTGTTTAAATGTATAATAAATTTGTATTTCAATAACTTTAAAATTTCCATTTCAGTGGAATCAGATTGAATTGTCAAACACTGAAACCATTTTGTGTTAAAC
The DNA here is from genome assembly GCF_003031525.2 of Neophocaena asiaeorientalis asiaeorientalis. Taxonomy (NCBI): domain Eukaryota; kingdom Metazoa; phylum Chordata; class Mammalia; order Artiodactyla; family Phocoenidae; genus Neophocaena; species Neophocaena asiaeorientalis. Next base: position 2,801,894 of record NW_020172812.1, on the reverse strand, counting down.
TTGTGGTTTAATTTAAAATGAATCTGACCAGAGGGCTAAAGCTTATGAGATTAAGATTCCCATTACTTGCCTACAAACCTAGAATTGCTCTCAGGGACTGAAAATATATGGAAAGTTTTCAGCACACATAACGGCCATCAGAACCTCCACACTATTTTTCTTGGTGAAACTTACCTTCTTTTTGACAGCCTTATAGCACCATCTAGTGTACTCCTTGTAGATAACCAAGACAAAGGACTGGCTCCTTTCTGTTTTCTCCACAACTGAAGAGAAAGAAAAATATTATTTTCGAGAAACCTGTATACTTTGTTGAAGTTTAGAGCTTTATAGGAGTCTTTAACTTTCATTCTCTTTTTCTTAAAAGTAGATGATATAATATTCACTATTCCAGATTCTTCATTCTGAATCTGTGATCAGCACCATAGGTAAAGTGTCTACAAAACCTTTAGTTAGCATGGGATTTTCTTCTTAAATGGTGCTCTATAGCATGAAAAAGTGAGTCCAGGAAATCGGTATTCCACGAGTAGGCAAATGTCAGGAAGGTGCCCCACTCTATACAAATTCCCTTTGTTGGATCAAGTAGATGATGATTGATTGTCTCCTACTGTCTTCTTGGGCTTGGAAGGGGCCTTGAAGATCAGGCAGTCCAGTCCCTAGGACTATTCAGTCATCCCTGCTATAGGAATGTTCTTCTTCTCACCCACCATTACTTCTTTTCTTGGCAAATTCTTTTGTAAAATATGTCATCCCGACCTGGAAACCATCTCAAACTTCTACCATTCTGGATTAAGTGACCCTCTTAAGGTTCCCCTAGTTCTTTGTACATACCGTTCTCAAAGCTGCATACTACATTAAATTGTCTGTTTTATTTGTCTATCTCCCCTTTTAGGCTGTGAGCTTCTTAATAGCAGGGTCCATTTATTTATTTTTGTGTTCCCAAACCTGGAACATAGTTCCATAAAGATTTGTTAAATTATTTCTATATTATTTATTTTAATCCTGCCCAGAATGTAAAATAAAAGTAAGTTAACATATTGTTAGTGGATAAGATTGTATTGAAATGCAATGTACAACCTATAAGATATATGGGATGCTTAATATTAATGCTAATATATGAAGAATTATTCTTGTTTTCTCAAAAGCTGTAAGAGAAAAATAGGAAAAGTTGAAATATTTTTTTTTAATTCTTTGAATAAACACTTGCAAATAAACTTCACCCAAAAGTTTCACTTATTTTTAATTATTGGGTCACCCCAATCAGTCTTAAGTATTATTTTGTTATATGAATACTCTTTAGTTTGGTTTTTGCTTTAGTATTATACCACTAAAATAATTCTATGTATAATAAGTTATAAACTATGATCACAGTCTACACTGAAAGGAAAGTTTTGGAACTTAATGACAAATTTACAGAATGGGCTTAGAATGAATTATACATTTATCAGACCAAGCCATTGGCATCTGAGGACATGTGTGTGTGGAGTAGAATGAAAGGAAGGAGTGCTTTCACTCAGAGATAACATGGTACATATGCACAGTTTGTAAAAAGAGTTAAGGTTATTGGGGATAGAGGATTAAAGAATTTCCAATGTTGTATAATATTTGATCAGCTCAAGACCTAGTTTCTTTGTTTGTTTGTTTGTTTTTAGAAACCTTTCCTTAGTTGCTTCTAGTTTATAACCCAATCTTAAACCAAGATAATCATTAATAAAATCTATGGGAATATAAACTTTAGACCTTAGAATAGTCATGTATAGAAGCCTAATTTGAAAAATATACCCCTAACCAGTTTAATTTCATCTTTGCTTTGACTTTACATGATATCTTCTCTCCAAAACTTCCAGTGCCCTAATAATATTAACAAAAATGAGTATTAACACTAGGAAATGGCTTGGGAAGAATATATAAGATGGAAGATCACACATTTTTATTTAAAGTAGAGTTGAAAGAACAAAACCATCAGATGGATGAAATTAGGTCAACAATGGACAAAGTTGATTAATTACAATAGCCAACATTTATTGAATGCCTACTCTGCCCCAAGCATTGTGCTTATGTGGGGGGCACTCTAACTCTATATCCATTTTATGCATGAAGGAACTGAAAATTAGAGAATGATCTTATCTGTCTAGTTCAACCCCACTCCTCAGCACCTGTAAGAGTAATACATAGTAGGTGCTCATTAAATTTTTATTTTGAACAAATAAAAACTAATCTGAGAACAAGTAACTCAAATGAAAGAGCCAAGAATGTTCCTTCAACTTTTTATTTTGAAAAATTTCAAACCCCCAGAAAAGTAATAATACATGACAAAAAACTCGTACATGGGAGGAGCTTCAAGATAGTGGAAGAGTAAGACGCGGAGATCACCTTCCTCCCCACAGATACATCAAAAGACTCTTACATGTATATCTTCACCTAGATATACCAGTTGTTAACGTTTCCACATTTATTATTTATTTTTGCTGAAACATTTGAAAATAAGTTGCAGACGTGATACTTCACTCCTAAATACTTCAGCATGCATCTCCTAAGAATAAGTACAGTCTCCTAAGTACAATTTCATTAGCACATTTTTTTTTTTTTTTTTTTTTTTTTGCGGTACGCGGGCCTCTCACTGCTGTGGCCTCTCCTGTTGCGGAGCACAGGATCCAGACGCTCAGGCTCAGCGGCCATGGCTCCTGGGACCAGCTGCTCCGCGGCATGTGGGATCCTCCCAGACCGGGGCACGAACCCATGTCCCCTGCATCGGCAGGCGGACTCTCTACCACTGCGCCACCAGGGAAGCCCAGCACATCTATTTTTTTATATTAATTTAATAATATCATCTAATTTACAATCCCTATTTAAATTTACCCAGTGGTTCCAAAAATATCTTTTATAGATTTTTTTTCCCCAATTCAAGATCCAGACAAGGTTTACATATGCATATCACTTTTTATGTTCCTTTAATCTCTTTTAACCAGAAGCATCTCCCTGCCCTTTGATTTTTTTTTTCAGGATATTGACTTGTTTTTTGTTTTTGATTTTTTTTTTAAGAATTCAGACTGGTTATCTTATAGAATGTTCTGTAATTGATTTGTCTTAGTCTCCCTTTATGATCTGATTCAGGTAAAACACATTCAGCAATTAGACTACATAGGTGATGTAATATACTTCTTATTGTACTACATTAAGAGGCACATAATGTCTGATCACTTTACAGTGTGAGAGGGTAATCTGATCATTTGCTTGAGATGATAATCACCAAATCTCTCTATTTAAAGTGTTATTTTTTCCCTGGAGCTAAGATTTCTTTTTTCAACAACGTGTTTCTAGATTATTCCCCCATGGCTGCCCTATGCTAAATACTTTATAATTTCATCTTCACAATTAATTAGATTTTTAAAGAGCATAGGAAATCATCACCAAGTTCTTTGCCAGGTAATCTAAAACATAAGTATAAAAAGAAAATGAAAACCTACTATTTGAACACAAATCTCTTTGATTTTAGAGAACAAGCTTTTAACCACTAGAGTAAAGTATCTTTTATAAATTCAGCACTTTGTTCTTATGTTGAGACAACATGACAGACTAAGACTAACATGAAACATCTCCCATTACAAGTATAAAGAGAATCTATGGGAAATTAATATTAAATATATAGAACTTACATTTCTACTAATGGCAGAACAGATAATTCTGACAAGATATCCTACTCAGGACAACTCAAAAACCTGGGGGTGAAATTAATCTATTTGAAGGCATCCCAGAGCTAATAAGATAGAAAAGAAATATTGGACCCGTTTCTGGGGAAAGAAAGAGAACCAAAGAGGTGAGTCAATAATTGAGGTTAATCTTGCCATGAAGCATTTGCTAGTTTCTGCAGGAGTAGCTGAGAGATTAAGTAGATTTTGAAAGCCTGCAAGGCCACGAGGACAATGAGCAGAATCTAGGATTCACTAAGAGAAAGGGAACCAGTAAACCCTCTCCTTAGTAATCTACCTTCTTGTGGTTTGGGACCCAGAAGGACAGCATCCTAGGAATGGAAGTGACCTGGAAGTACATAGTACCTCACAGGAAAACCATGCACCTTCAAAACATCTCAACCTCTGAAACCAGTGAGAGGATCCCAGAAGAATAATGCCCTAGACAGCTGGCAGAAGCAAAAAAAAAAAAAAAAGTCCTCCCTGGAGAAACATATCAACATTTTAGGCTTTATATTATCTCTACAAGCATTTTAAAAAATCAGTGTCTGATGTGCATACACACACACACACACACACACACACACACACACACACATGAGGAGACATTATAATGAATAAAATCAAAGAGAAAAACACAATGGAAAAGACCCACAGTTGGAATTATCAGATGCAGTCTCCAAAATAACAAAGCTTGAGGTAACCAATGACATAAAAAGCAAGTTGAGAATTTCATCAGAGAAATAAAAATAATAAAAAGAGCCAAATGGGAATTATACAAGTAAAAAGTAAAATGACATGCTAAGAAAGCAATAGATGGATTTAACAGCAGATTAAGCACAGCTAAGAGAGGAGAAAGTGTTAATGAATCTGAAGATAAGTACAAAGAAAATATCCAGAATGAAGCAAAAAGAAAGAAAGGATGAAAAATACAGAAAAGAGAATAGTGGAAAAACATTTGTAATGAAGTGAGAAGCTCTATATGTGTGTAATTAGAGTTCAAAAAGACAAGGAGAGATAGAATGAGGTAGAAGCAATTTTGAAGCAATGACAGCTAAGAATTTCCTCAAATTTTTGAAAGACCTTAAGTCGCAGATTCAAGAAGCCATAAAGTCTGCAAACATGCTAAATAAAATATATACCCCCTCTTAAGCTACATATGCTGAAAAGTAAAGACAAAGAGAAAAATGAAAGCAGTCAAAGAAAAAGGACAAACTACCATTGGATGAACAATAATTGAATGATTTCTTCTTAACAAGAACAAAAGGTTGTTATCTTCAAAAAGCTTTCCAAAGAAGAAAAGTACCAACTGAGAATTCCGTACCCAGAGGAGATACTTTTCAAGAAGAAAAGTGAAGCAAAGACATGCTCAGGAAAACAAAAACTGGGAGAGTTCTTCATGCATGGACTTGAACTAAAGTATATATTGAAAAGGTAAAAAGAATATGTTCCCAGATTTAATCTGGTTGGAATACAGGAATGAATAGAAAGCAAGAAAAGTGGTAAATATGTGGACAAATCTCAATGAATGCCAAGTATAAGGCAATAATAAAATCTGCAATGGAAAGACAAAGATATTAGACTGGATTTTTTTTTTTAACTGTGTTACCAAACTGAACTTGGGTCTGCTTGCCTGATGCACAGCAAAGCCAATTTACTGACACCAGGTTGTGGTGAAAGAAAATACAGCATTTATTTCAGGTGCCAAGCAAGGAGTACAGGCAGCTTATGCTCAAAAGACCCAAACTCCCTGATGGCTTTCTGGGAAGCATTTTTAAAGGCAACATTTGGGGTTGAGGGTTTCAGGATGCATGAATTTCTTCTGATTTGTTTGTGGTGGGGTAACAGGGTGGTTTTCAGAAATCTTAATCATCAACTTTCTGGTTCCAACCAGTCTGGAGTACCATCCTCCACCTGAGTGAGGGAGGGGAGCCTTAGTTCCTGAAGAACAACTTAAAAATATCCATATCTATCAGATTTTGTAGGTATCTAGATATCTATAATATCTGATAGATTATGATATCTGATAGATTATGATATCTATCATATCCTTTGAGAAGGAACTAGGACTCTGTTTTATTGCTGAATTATTGCCATTGCTTTTCTTGTTTAATTGCTTTTCCTTTGTTTCTGCATTCCCTCACTTCCCTAATTAGTAACTGCCTGTGCCTGCTCTTTAGAACTCAGGGAAGGCCTTGGAGACTAAAGTTTTTTTCTACAAACAAGAAACAGGGGACACAGAAGGGCTTTTGTACCCAGGAGGGCCCCAAAGTGTCCTGCTCAGTTTCATTCCCCTTTTCTTTGGTACTCCTCAATCTTGAGGGGAACAGGTGTGGGACAAGAAAGGGAGTAAAGTTTTGTATAGAGAGGTTAATCATAAACTCAGCAGAGGAACTCAGTTTTAGGGGGACTTGTTTTCAACTATACGCATCTTACAAGAGACACATCAAAACTTAAGGATATAAAAAAGTGTTAAGTAGAAGGATGGAAAACTATATGCTATGCAAACACTGACAAAAGAAAACAGTTGATGTATCTAATATCAGACAAATTAAACTTTAAGGAAAAATATATAACTGGAGTATTTTTTACAGAACTATACAATTATAGAAAACACAATTCACCATGAAGATTGTCTTTTCTATTTGTATGAATTTAATAATACAGCGTGAAAATATAGAAATAAAAATTAACTACAAGAACAAGTAGAAGAATCCATAATCACAGTAGGACATTTTATCACACCTCTGTCAGCAATTGATAGAAAAAACACAAAAAATATAATAATGATATATAAGAGCAATGCTACTGCCTCAAATAAGTAGAAAAGACATAAAACAGAAAACATCAACAGAAAGGTAATGGAGAGTTGCCAAAGCAACCAGAGCTAGAGGGACCAAGATTCTGGAGAAGGATGGACCTGGAGAGGTAAGTTGATATTCTGCAGTTTTCTTTTCCCTGAAAACATTTGGCAATTCCAGGTGTGATGCCAAAAAACTGAGAATCTGGCCTTTGTTAAGATAGAGGACCTTGGCAGAGGAGGCAGGGAATCTAGCAGAGCTGTGGGTGGTCTCAAGAGGACTGAAGAGAGAAAATTGGAGACTTGAAGCCTCAACCAGAAGGGAGAGGCGGAGAGCTAAGTCTTAAGACATTTGCCAAACTCTGAAGCTCTGCAGAATTGGAGGTTAAGAAGCTAAGCAGAGAGCCTCTGAGAAACAGAGCAGAGTTTTCACACGGTCTCACACTGCCAAGGAAACTAATTAGAGTTGGGGTCCACCCAACAGAGGGGCCCAGGTGAGCATCCAGGTTCTCAGTTTAAACCCCTGGAGGGCTCCACAAAAAAGTCTCCAGCCTCAATTCAGCTAAATCTCTAATTTGATTAAGATGAGCAAACCCCTGGGCCTAGCAGAAGACACTTCCTCTTTAGAGGAAGATAATATCACTTGGAGCCTCTATAGGTTATAATATACAAAGTCTACATACAATAAAAAGTTACCAGGCGTACTAAAAGACAGAATTAAATGATGGAAAGTCAAGAGAAAGGACCCAAGTCAAAGGGAATTAGTGGAGTTTGCCAACAAGGACTTCACAATAACTATGTTTAATAAGTCCAAGTAAATGGAAGAAAAGAGATAACAATGAAGAATTTTACCAGAAAATTCTAGAATAAAAAAGAACTAAATGGAAATTCTAGAACTAAAAAGTACAACAGCAGACAGGAAAACTCAGTATGTTGTTTTAATGGCAGATTAGAACACTGCAGAAAAAAGACATTTGTGAGCTGAGAAATAGAACAATAGAAAAATGTTTTGAGCCAAAGCACAGAGAGAAAAATTATTTTTTAAAAAAATGACTTAGGGGCTTCCCTGGTGGCGCAGTGGTTGAGAGTCCACCTGCCGATGCAGGGGACACGGGTTCGTGCCCCGGGTCTGGGAAGATCCCACATGCCGCGGAGCGGCTGGGCCCGTGAGCCATGGCCGCTGAGCCTGCGCGTCCGGAGCCTGTGCTCCGCAACGGGAGAGGCCACAACAGTGAGAGGCCCGCGTACCGGAAAAAAAAAAAAATGACTTAGAAATTATGAGTCAGAATACAAAACTTTAGTATATTTATAATTGGACTTCCAGAAGCAATGGAGAGAGAGAAGTAACCCTCAAGTTTCCTCAGCTCAGTGGGACACGCAGGAGACCATTGAAAAGGATCCCATGCTCCATGAGAGGGCTATAGAAGTAGCTGAAAAATAAGGCAAAAGGACCCCAAAGTAGAACCCTGGGATTGACAACCGAAACCAGGAGCCAAATAGAGAAGGCCACAGAGTTCTTACAGCACCATCAGTGCAGTAAGATTTGCAGTGGGCCAAAGGCAGCAGTGGGAGGACACCCATGCCCTGAGCCCTGATCACTCCCAGAGAAGAGACTGCAAATTACAGGGACAAAGGATACAGTGTGAGGAAAAGCTACTGCCCACAGGGAAAGAGGCCTTTCAGGAGGCTGTTAGAAGTGAAGGCCTCACTTGGTTCGCAGGGCAACCACAGGCTTTGCCCTTGACGCTGTTACTCAAGCTTCCTGCTCTGCCTGGATGCCAGGAAAGGGGAAGGAGAAAGGAAAAAGGAAAGAGGAACTCCAAATAGGATTGCCAGATTTAGCAAATAAAAACACAAGGTGCCCAGTTAAATTTTTATTTTAGATAAACAACAAATCATTTTACTATACTGAATAGGATATACTTACACTAAAACATAAATTGTTCCTTTTTTATCTGAAATCCAAATTTAACTAGGCATCTGTTTTTTCCCTGGCAACCCTAACCCTGAAAGACGGAGTAAGGTGCTGGGCCTGAGTTAACCTGGAAATGACTGGAGAACGTTTAATAGGCAAGGTTAGGTCTCACGGCATGTCCCATCCCCCCTCCCAACTCCACACCCCTCAATGAACACAAAATGGTTGCTGACGAAGCCATGACCCTGTAAGGTAACCCAGCCTCTTCTCAGGCCCACTCTGCCTAAGCACCCACCTGCAGCATGCCCCTTGCCACTCCCCTGCTGCTGCCTCATGCTGTTATAGGACACAGGAGTTCTCCCAGGTTTTGGGAGGAATATAGAATGTTCTGCCGTGAAATCCCTCAAACATGTCTGGGATTGGGGGTTCCACTCTCAGAGAATGTAGGAGCAGGACTCTCAGAGGCGCCCCATATAGACATCCTTTAGTCTTCTCTGATTTTCTTCCTTCCACCAACTGGCAAACATCTCAATTGCTTTTTGAGTGGGAATGCCGAACTTTAGTTGTATCTTGCATCCTTCCTATCATATGGTAGTTCATTTAGGAAACACTGTTCTAGATTTATTTAAAGTGAATCTTTTGGAATTCAGAACACCCTTCTCAAGTGCCTGGGTCTTTGCATTGAAAGCCTGACTATGAAAACCTTTGTGTCCTCTGTGCTTTTTTTTTTTTTTTTCTTTTAGTCTTTTGAAATTCAAAGCAGCTCTGACTCCTTTGTTCTTAGCCAAATCCACTCTCCCCACAAAGCTCTGGAGGCCTGCCTTCACAGGTGGAGAGCGGCAGAGAAGTAAGACTCACTGGGAGTGGAAATTACAGTGCAAAGTGTTACCAAAAAATCAACTCATTCTATTATTACTCTACACAATAAAACAATTCGGGAAAAGGAAGAAAGATTAAGAACAACAGAGACTGAAATGAGACCAAAGAAGGTCATAGTACAAATGAAGGATGCAAGTCAGGTCTGATTAAAGCTCAGCATTTTTGTATTCAGCCCTACTATAAATAAACCCACTTTTTTACTAAACCCATTTCGCATTTTTCCAACACCTCCCTAGTCCCTGACAGGCAGAATGGATGGTAAAATAAGATAAAACTAGAGGTTTGCAAACCACACCAATTATGCTGTGTTACCATAAACATTAACTTGTCAAGGAAAATTTTTTTAATATCCATTTTCTAAGGCCTGTTTTTCAGCTATGGGTCTTCTGAGTCATGTAGAGAAGAAACCGACTGCTGGTTTCCCAATCTGCTTGTTTTGATTTAGTTTTAATAGGACAAAATTATCTATTTGAACATCAGTGAAAGCCTGGGAGAAAATATTTACATAAACACATAAAAGAAGTTTTCTAAAAATCACATTTGAAATTTTCCCAACTTAATGTGATGTCTTGCGGTTTTTGTTGCCAATAAGTAGATTAGGCAGAATTTTCTGTCTTTTCTTTATTCTCATAAGAATAAGAATAATAAAAGAATTTTTACCATTGTTTTTCCATGTGTGGCCTATTGTTTTAATCAGTTCAGCTTCTTTTTTCTCTCCTAGACTTCTTTTATTATATATTTATGAAATTTACCTTTTCCCTAAATGTTTTGTTGAAAAAATCCAAACATACAGAGACTTGAAAGAATAAGATAATCGTACAATCACCTAGATTATCCAGTCGTTAACTTTAGCCACATCTGCGTTATCTATACCAGGTTTCAAAACCTTGGCACTATTGACATTATGGGTTCTTTAGGGGGCTGTCCTGTACTTTGTAGGATGTTTAACAGCATCCCTGGCCTCTACTCATTAGACGCCTGGAGTACCCGTTCCCAAGTAGTGACACAAAACTGTCTCCAAACATTGCCAAATGTCCCTGATATAGAACTGGTCTATGATAAAAATACATACCACTTCCGTTGAGCTGAAGTATTTGAAAGTAGGTTTTCAGGCCTCATACTTTACCCATAAATACTACAGTATGTTTTTCCTCAGGACACACACATGCACACTCCTACAAAATCACAGCCCCATAATCACACCCAAGAAATTTAACTTTCATACAATAATATATCATCTAATACCCCCAGCTCAGATCCAAATTTCACTCCGTTGATCACAGAAAAGTATGATTTCAAGCTTTTGAACGCTCGTCAATCTGTTAGTAAGAAATGATATCTTCATGTAGCTTTTTGCAATGATTTATTACGAACTTTTTCAAACATACAGTAAAGCTGAAAGAACTTTCTCACTGTAGAGTTGATTTGCATTTCTCTTGTCAAAACAAAGTTCATATGTTTAAAGGTGCTTATATTTTTGGTGTGTCTGAATCTTTGCTTTTCTCGACTTCTGAGTGCTTTGTAAATAGGGAAAGTTAGCTCTTTATCTGTGGTATATGTTGCAGCTATATTTCTCCCAGTTTGTCACTTGTCTTTTGATTTTGCTTGTAGCGCTTTTTCCATAAAACTTCTTTCTATTAACATAGTCAATTTTGCTGATTCTTTCTGCTATTGCATCTGGGTGATGAGTGTATTTTAAAAGTTTCCCCCCACAGCAAGACTATGAATAAATTAACTTGGGGTTTTTTTCCTAGTGCATTTTTGGCTCATTTTGTCATTTGAAGTATGAAATATGAAGTGTCTTGTGGATCCCAAATTTTTTTTTCAAATAGCTGTGCAGTTGTCCTAACAGCATTTTTATAAAGTCTGTCTTTAACCCAGTGATTTGAGATGCCACTTTACTCATTAATAAAGTTTACTTGGTTCTATTTCTGAATTTTCAGTTATGTTCCTGATCTATCCATCTATTCGTGCCATATTGTTTTAGTTATAGAGGATTTATAGTGTATTTGTATTTAACAGGGTGATCTCTCCTCACTGACCCTTTTTTCCCCACAGATTTTCCTATATATGTGTGTTCATTTTTCCATGCAAATTTAGAATCAATTTGTCTAGTTTCTAGAAAAATACTTGTTGGAATTTTATGGAAGTAGTGTTAAATTAAGGGTAAGTTACATCTTTTTGATGTCAAGTTATCTTATCCAAGACCAAGGAATTTGTCTTTCAGGAATGTTTTACATTTTTCCTAGACATTTCTTTTTAAGTTTATTTTTCAAGTATTTTTCTCTTTTATGCTGTTATTGTAAATGGGATTTTCTCTTATTTTATCTTCTAATTGGTTACCATTACAAACACACACACACACAAACGCACACACACTATTAATTTTTGTACGTTAGTTTTGTAGCCTGCTAACTTACTGAATTCTTTTGTTCATATCAGTATTGGGTTTTCCAGATGTATTATTATATCACTTGCAAATGGAATTTTCCTTTTTTTCTGATATTTATATATATTTTTTCCCTTAATGAGTACACTGACTAATGCATCCAGTATGTTGTTAAACAGTGAACATCTCTGCATTGTTCCTTACCTCAGTAGGATGTGTGTGTGTGTGTGTGTGTGATACATATATAATATGTATAATCATGTTGGGGGAATATCCATTAATTTCTATTTCATCTAATACTCTCATTAGGAATGCATACTGTATTTTATTAAAGGACTTCGGGGCATCTATAATTTAAGTTATGCATTTCTCACTTGAGAATTTTTAAGAACTTTACACATGTTATGTTAATATTCTATACACTATAAGGATAGCTTCTTAGGTTGACATAACACATGTATGTTTTCTCAGATCCAGAAAACCAACAGTATTGAAGATCATATATTACAACTTTGAAAAACTTGCTGAACAAGCTGGCTTTCTTCTCCAAAAGTGTCTTATACCTTTCACTTGTTAAGTACCTTTTATGTGGCCATTTACCCATAAAACAGTCTTGAAAGGTAGTCTTTTTAACGTTACTATTTTAAAGATGCAAAAATCAAGGCTCATAAGAGCAAAGTAACTTGAGTAGTATCAAACAGCTTTTACATGGAGGAGAGACACCCTGACCCTAGGTCTGACTCCAACTGTTTCTGCAGCACAATCCTTGAGAGCTGGTCAATGCTAACCGGCTGCCAGCAGAGGGAGCAATGTTTCTATTGAAACCTAGACAGACAAAGAACTTGAGTCAGAGAGCAAAGAGCTCATTTCAACCCTGTTTGCTGATTGGAAAATTTCAGACATCAGAATCTGTCCAAACGCTTTTAGTTGCAAATGACAGAATTAAAACTAGTCCTGCCCATCCCAGGTGAGAGGGATGGACTGAGAGTGAAGTGGAGTCTTTCCTGGAAGAGAACATTTGTCGATCCAAAAATGACAAACAGATTCTACAGCTAGAAAGTTAAGATGTCAGGAAACATAATACTCCAATGAAGAGAATTCTCATCCTAGACCATCCTCCACTCCTGGCCTGACCATCCAAAGGGTTTCTACCTTAATCTAGAAAGGCACAATTAAGAACATTTGAATCCAACTTTTTTTTTTTGTCAAAAAAAAATGTCCAAGCCATTATTCCGTGTAGATGTTTTTCCATAGGGGTATTATTTCATTTTCCATGGGTTTGTTCTCCAAATCTCCAGTTCAGTGCCTCCACTGATTCTGTAGCTCTTTGAGGTTGAGCTGTAGTAGTGAGTATATTATACTGAAGTAATGAATGCAAGCTCTGAGGTTGTTGGCTCTAAGAGCTTAGAATTAAACATTCATGGTTTAACAGTCTTTAGGTGTAAATAAATTTCTCACCATTTTACTAACATTGTGAATAAATTCCACTCCCATATATGAAAAGACTATAAAAGGAATTCACCCAGAGGTCAAAACTCTTCTAGAATCATGTTTGATTCTTTCCCTTTGAAACTTACTTGGGCAGATAGAGTGAGCCAGGGACATTGAGGGGCTGAGCAAGGCGATCAAAATTCACATGCAAGAGTCCATTTCATTTGAAAACACACCTATCATATGTAAGTTCTGAAATTCATCTCCTGAATTACACACTTTATTATGAATACAATATCCACATCTCAAAAGGGAAAGCAAATGTGCCCAAGTATGATGTAGAATTTCGTCTCAATATGACTTAGTTTTGACTCAATATGACTACTTTCCTGACCTTGCTTAAAGCACAGTGTATTTGTGATACAAAAGTCACCACTCAAGTTTAATGCATAGATATTTATAGCTACCCTAAGGTGTGTGCTTACTATGGAGAAGGTATCCTCCCAACAACCCTTGAAGGTATTTCATTCCTGCAACTGTCCCCTATTAACTATGTGGGCAATTTGTGTATACTTCTGATTTTCATCTATAAAATGAAAATTACAAAAGTGTCCACCTCATGGAGCTGCTATGAGGGTTAGCAGTGATGTCCCATCTCCCCAAACTTCCTGCTCTGCCTCAACCACTACGAATCTACTTTCTGTCTCTATAGCTTTGCCTATTCTGGACATTTCATTTCGAGTTAATTTCTTGATACATTTGACCCTTGAACAACATGGGCTTGAACTGCAAGTCTCCACTTACACTCGAATTTTTTTACTAAATATGCACTATAGAACTGCATGATCCAAGTTGGTCAAATCCATGGATGTGGAATACAGAGGACAGACTATAAAGTTTTGTGTGGATTTTGGGCTGTGCGGAGAGGGGACACCCCTAACCCTTTCGTTGTTCAAGGCAACTGTATAGTATGAATTAGGGGACTTCATTCTTTTGGACCTCACTCTCTGGTTGTCTGGGCACCATTTGTTTAAAAAACTGTTTCTTCCCCATTGAGTGGTCTTGGCATCCTTGTTGAAAATCAGATGACCATAAAAGAATGGGTTCATTTCTGGACTTTCAATTCTTCTCCACTGATCTATATATCCTTATGCTTTATCTTGATTACTGTAACTTTGTACTAAGCATTGAAATCAGGAAGTGTGAGTCCTCCAACTTTGTTCTTTTTAAAGATTGTTTTGACTATTCTGTGTCCCAGGAGGATACTTTGTTTTTGTTTTTTGTTTTTTTAACTTCACCTTAGTTGGCTGAGTGTTTCATAAAGAGGAGAGAGAAAAACTGTCCCCCGAAAAACAAAACAAAAAAAACTTCCAAGTGATTGAGCTGTCTTTCCCGCCAATCTCAACCTCTAGTATATCTCTTTTGTAGCTGAAGTTGCAAAGTCATTAACAATTCACTGATACTCAAGGAATATTGTCCTTCTGGTATTTTCTATATTACACACTTCTGTGCAGTAATAAATAGGAGCAGAGTTAGGGCAATACAAATATTACTATCACTAGTTAGTAGTGACACTTCAGGCTGATTACTTGCTGTCGACCCATAGCTGCTGGCACTAGAGGCACTTGAGGAATCACAGACCCTGACAATTCAGGTCATCTTGACCTTCTAGATGCTCTGCTAGAGACCCCAGCCCACGGGAATAACTTCAGCCCAGAGGTCGGTCACTCTGAGTAACTCATGTCACTTGTCAGCTTTGTTGTTTTTTTTTTTTAAGTAACGGGAACTTACTTTTCCAGACCTTCGTTCCACAAATACTTGGGGACTTGGAGTTAGATTTTAACAGGTTGTAACATTTCGATTTTATACTGTATACGTCTTCCTTTGGTCTTTTGTCACCTTTTTATTTTTGTTCTCTGTATTTATCATTTAGCTTATTTTAGCTTTGTCATGATTTTACCCTTTTAAATCTTGGGATCTAGAATTTTTACCTTTTACCGTGTCTATTTTTGACTTTATAGTGTATATTTTATCCTGTTTATATTCTTTTTTATCTAGCCCTAATTTTTATCCTTAATTTGTGCTTCACTTTTAGTTATGTCCAATTTCATCTTTCCTTTTTATTTTTTAAAAATTTCAGCCAAATATATTACTTTAATTTTCTGATTCATTCTGGGCTCAGACCTCTTATTTATAGTTCTTTTTTTTTAATTCTTTTAACTTAAATTTCTGCTCACATGTTTTTCTTTTTAAATGTTTTCTCTTGTGTCCACAGTAATTTTAAAATCTTTTATTCTTTTTTTTAACTCTCAAGCTATAATGGTGGGCAGGATTTATGGGTCTAGGAATAACATAGCTGTGGCGAGGTCCACACCACAAACAGAAATGTTGAATACTCTTTTCCTTCTAGCTGTCTCTACGCTTACCTCTCTGGCTCTGCTTGGCAGATCATCTGTCTTAGTCAGTATTTTTCTCCAAAAACAAATGTTAACTGGGTCATACCAGAAACTCAGGAATGAGAACTCCTTCACGTGCCTCTAAACTTCCTACTTATGTAAAAAGCATATTTGAAATGCTGGAATGAGGGCCCTTTATAAGGAGCTACATGTTCTAAAATCTATGGTCTATGACATATATAGCTAGTCAATACATGGAGTAGAGATTTAGGCCGAAAATACCTCTTCTTCCTCCAATTTTCCCTTTAGCAGTAAATCAGGTACCAGATGCTCAAGCCAGAACCCCGTGAGACATCCCTCAGCAAATTCTATCCATTCTGCCTCCATACATCGCACATTTGTCCCCTTCTCTTCAACTTCACTGCTCACCTGGGCTACTGTCATATCATCCCAACTTTGCTTCTAAATTTGACCCCTTCTATTCATATAGCAGCCAAAGTGATTTATTAATGTATCAAATCATATCACTCCCTGAGTAAAACCTGCCAATATCTATTTTCCCATTGTACCTCAAATAAATCAGTACTCTTTACGAGAGCCTCCACTTGGTGACCTGGTCCCTGGCTGTCTCTTCCCCCTCAGCTTGTTCTTTGAGCTTCCTCCCTGAGCAGCCATCCTGGTTTGCCCAGGTCTAAAGGGATTCCAGGGATGCAGGCCTTTTAGCTTTAAAACCAAGAAAGTCCTGAACAAACTGTGTCCGTCAAATTGATCATTTATTTTCAAGTCTCAGCTCAAGTATCATTCCTTAGCAAAGCTTTCCAGGCCCATGATGTCCTCAGCGGGTTCCCACCCAAACACCCATTAGTTCTCATTTCAACGTACTGGTGCCTTCACGAGGAGGACATACTACGTATACTTTGCACTTACTTTATGTATGTCTCTATTTGCTTTCTCTTTGTCTCATTCCCAAATGTCTAAGCAACATGGGGTACCAACCTGCCTGTCTTACTCCCCATAATATCTCCAGTGCCCAGCACGGGCCAGGCACACATTTGTTGAATGAAAGAATGGAAAAAGGAAGGATGAAAGGAAAGAAGAGGGAGGACCCCTTAACTTAACACTCAGGCTTACTTTTGTAAGGAACCGTATAATGTTTAACCTTCCCCCAAAGCCCTATGGAACCAGGCAAACCCATTCTTCACAAGCCTACTTCTGTGTATTTTAATTGGATTTGTGTCCACTTTCTAGGGAATTACTAAAAGAACCTTTCAATGTCTGAATTTAGTGTGTGGGTTTTCTTCACTCTCCGCCCTTTGAATTCCTTTCAGAGTCAAGTAGCTCCTGAAGAGTCATTTGATTTCTTTATATACAGAAATTATAAACCCCAAATGCCCTCAGGAGCCAAACTGGCAATATACAGGAATGAAGCAGACTGAACGTAAGAAAAGTCAACTGAGGAAGCACGTACATATTTTGTTTTTATTCGGCTGTGGCTTAAGCACACAATCTCATACACATTTGTAAAATATTGGAAATTTTATTTGAAAAATGAAATGGAAATCCAACCCAAACAATGAAAAATAGAAATGTAATTATCCTGAATCCTGCCACAGGTTTTACATAACTTATATACACCTAGAATGGTGTTTTTCCTGTATTTAGCTCAGTGGTCCCCAACATTTTTCTATGGGGGGAATGGTTCAGGTGGTAATGCGAGTGATGGTTCAGGGGGTAATCTGAGCGATGGGGAGCGGCAGATGAAGCTTTGCTCACTCACCCGCCGCTCACGTCCTGCTGTGCAGCCTGGCTCCTAACAGTCTGCGGACCAGTACCGATCTGTGGCCCAGGGGTTGGGGACCCCTGATTTGGCTGATATAACTGTGTTCCTTGCAAGCCCCTACCTCTGAGTTTCAGAAGGGGAAAGATTTACTATCCAATCCATTGTTTAAACCTTAGACCAATCCAATAACAGAAAGTATTATTAAATTTCAGACTTTTGAGAAAAATGCTCATTACCTTGTATTTCCATCGCTTTCTACACTACTGTCATTCAAAATGGTAAAGGATTCTTGGGGACAGAGGGATTCACGTGATTTTTGCACCAGAAGAAGTCAGGTGACATCTGTTCTCCTGTCATCTGGTCTTATGGCTGCTGAAGCATACATAGTTGACTGGGACTGTCCAAGGGCTTTCTACTGGCATCTGCTACTGACATACATCTACTGCATACATGGTCTTTTCTCTGCAGTCTCATGCTGCTCAGGTCTACGTTTGGCTATCGCTTGGCTTAGACCTGAGAGTCTCCTCCAGGTCTCCCACACAGTCTCATAGCCAGTTGGTTTCCCACCCTCAATATCTGCTGTGGGACAAGCTGCTCCTACCAATGGCAGGCGTGATGACAAGCCCCCTGGCTCTCAGCATGGAACCAAGAGAGACTCGGTGTCTAAACTAGAGCTACTGTCTTCTTGGCCATGCCCAGCAGCTCTCTTGGATGTGTTGGTTCACCCATATTGGCATGGAGCCTCTACACAGGAGTCTCCTCCAGAATCTCAAACTGGGAGCAGGAAAAGCCACTCTCCCTTCAATTTATCTGAGTCTTGCCACCGTCCACACCAAGACCCAAAGATGGGCAATCACAACACACTCCCTCTATCCCTCCTGATTCTTTCTCTCTGCCTTTCCCCACAATCCCAGAGCTAGAATGGGTGGGTTTCCACGACCACCAGTGCTTTCTGTGCTCTAGCTTCACCACCTCACCATCCCAGCAGTGTCTTCTTTACAGTAATGATCTCAGTGTTCAGACCTTAAAAAAACTTAAACCCTTTCTCTCTCACCTTTAACTGGATTTTAAGCCTACTGTCTTGCAGTAAGTTTCAAAGAATGTCATGAAAGGAATATTACCTTATTCTTACTCTCACATTGCTTCTGTAACAGATCAAGGTTAACCAGGGAAATGATCATATACTAGAAAAGGCACAATAATACCTTTCTCTAAATGTCACCTCTGTTAAGTTACATTTTTAAAAAAATACGTTACTCCTTTAATTTGGAACTAAAATCTCACACATTTCCTTCCTCACTAAGGCATCACTGTCAGGTTTGTATTTCTTGTTACAGTTTGCAATGCAGAATTTAGCCTTAAATCCTTTAAGTAAGGGAGATACTCATTTTTATTCATAATGAAATCTGCCGACCACAAAAATAGGTATTTCCAAATATGGATATAATTTTTGCCCCATGGTTTTCATATCTAGACTAACCACTCAAGATATTTGTAAAATTCTGTTCTTCTGAAATCCCCTTATTTCTTCTTTATGATTTTGTTTAACTGCAATTTAGTAACTTCCCTTTGTAGCAACTTTCCACACTATCAATATTCAGTTAGACGGTAAAAATAACAGTTTTAGCTCATTTTCATAAAGTTTTAAATCGGAGAACTTTTTGAAATTTAGTTCTTGGTTTCACAATTATACTTCATATGATGATTTCTATTTTTGGAGACTGAATTCAGTGTAGCAAAGTGGGTCAGATTATTATGTACCAGTTGAGTTTCCTCAAGAAAGACTTCTCCAGGGATGAGTAGATTACGTAATATGTTTATGTCACCACTAAGGATACCCAGGCAGGATAATATTCAGTGTGATGAGTTGAAATGTCAACTGAATGGCCAAGCCTTTGATCCAATCTTGCTGGTTATTTAAGGTAGGGATTCTTTTTTAATGGCATAAAACAAGTTGGTTTGTTTGCTTTGTTTTGTTTTACATTTTAAACAAGTCTCTTCAACATTCTTCAGAACTAAATCATTCAATTGCTGCTGTCACATTTTGCAGCTCATTTATTAAGCAGAGTATAGAATTATTTGGGTATTAAGCAATGGGGCCATGTTAGTTCATAGTGATGCTTTCATAGTGCTTTCCACATTTTATTTTAAAGACACAGTATTCTTGATGACTCTGTAATGGACATCCGAATGCATCAGATCCATGCAAAATAGTTTGTCTCTGAATTTAAGTTTTGTAATAAGTCCAGCGTTAACACCAACCTTCGCAGGAGCATAATCATTTTGATCAGCTTACATTGAAACATTTAATTCACATTAATTACATTAAAACATTTTCACAACACAGGATTAAGTAGATAAGGTCCAAGGATTGAGCCCTGAGACACCCCATGACTCAGAAACGAAGAGGATGAAGAGGAGACAGCAAAGGAGACTGAGAAGTGAAGCAGGGGGAAAACTAGGAAGTAAAGTGAAATACTTTAAGGAGGTAGGTGGAATCAATGACGTCAGGTGCCACTGATAAGTCACATAATAGGACCACTGGGACCATTGGTTTGAACAATGTGGAGGTCACTTATGTGTCTAAGAAACTGATAGGTGTAATTTATTGCATTTATAAATCTAATTGGAAATATTGTTGCTCAAGAGTTGAGAAAATGCCTGAGAACTTATAGGACACATTGCATGGAAATGTTCACTTATTTGTGGTATTTCCTAAAATGGTCCCATATGACCTGGACTCCACTGATGCTCTGACCTTACCTTCAGGACCTTTTTCTCCCCCACCTCCCACTCATATTTGCCTTTGCTGTACTGGCATCCTTGATGTTCCTCAAGCATACTCCCACCTCATGGCCTTTGCACTTGCTGTTCCCTCTATCTAGAATGCTTTTCCTCCAGATATCACCACAGCTCAATTTCTTCCTTTATGTTTCTGCTCCAATGCCATCTTATTGAAGAGGATTTCCCTGACTCCTTTCACTAAAAGAGTACGCCTGGCCACTGACCCCCCAACCGTTTATTCCTATTAGCTAACTTTTTATGTAACAATTATTGCCATATTATAATTTATCAAGAATATAAACTCAATGAGATCAGAAGCCAAAACAGTGCCTGACACAGTGGTTATTCAATAAATATTTTGAATGAACATTAATTAAATAAATGAAATGAATGAAAAATAACTGGCCAGGATATTTTCACAGTAACTAGATACAGCATAATTATTCATCTGCCAAGAACGGTGAAAACACCAACTTTGGTTAAGGGGCATATTTTTAGAATCTACAAGGCAAATGTCTTGCAAACATCCCCACACACACACTTTTATCTATCAAGATGTAAATGGCTACCTGAGAGAATTCTCTTCAAAGCTCTAGTGTGAATTCTTTCCCATTTTCTGAATACCATCCAGTAACAACTGTTTCTGAAGTTTGTGATTCCATTTAGAATGAATAAGAAAATATATACTATATAAGCTTTTGTTTAAACACTGGTTAATAGAAGAATTATACAATAATAATGCCTATATATTCCTTTCAATTTTCTTTCTTTTTAAATGGTAATTTGCCTAAGTTAACTCTTTAAAAAACTATACATCCAATATTTTATTCAGAGGCTTCACTATAATAGCTTCCTTTTAACTTTTTACTTCACTTTTTTTTGGGGGGGTATGGGGCCTCTCACTGCTGTGGCTTCTCCCGTTGCGGAGCACAGGCTCCGGACGCGCAGGCTCAGCGGCCATGGCTCACGGACCTAGTCGCTTCGCGGCATGTGGGATCTTCCCGTACCGGGACACGAACCAGTGTGCCCTGCCTCGGCAGACGGACTCTCAACCACAGCGCCAGCAGGGAAGCCCATACCATAAGCTCTTTTAAAAAAAGAAGTTTAAGTCAAATCCAAGCTTAGGATTTTTTCAGCCTTCATCCCATTGCCTTATTTGTGATCAAACTGTGTGTTGGTTGTCTACTTCTAAATTACACAGGATTACAAAATTACCGTCATAATAGCGGTGCTTCACCGATGGAACATTCGAGATCCTACGTAGTTAAGAGAATGAGGACCAGTCAACCTTGCTTAAAATTAAATGCAGCATAAACAACCTTAATTGTGTGCCTTATCTTACCCAGAAAATATGTTTTTTATTAAGTGTTGTCTAAAAATTTGGAAACTGCCCCATATATACTGAATCATTACCATTGAAGAACTTTTGCTGGACTGTCTCACCAGGAGAATGGCATAACAGGCAAAGGGCAGAAGTCCCAGAAAACAAAGGCCCAGTCCACACAAAGGACAGAGCCAGCCTTCTGGGTTAGTCAAGGAGGTCGCTGCGTATTTGTGATGCTTCTGGAAAGGTCCTTCTCCATCAAAAGGAAAATAAAACTATTTGAGGGTTGAGTTGAACTTGGTGCTTCTTGAAATGGAAGTCACAACCGATTTTTCTTTCTTGATGTACATTTTGCCATTCTTTTCCCCACAGAAACCTATGTTTCTTATTCTTTATAGCTGAATTTTCTCTATCATATTTCAAAGAATGGCCAGGACAAGGAGATTGGATGGTCATGAGGCATGTTATCAACATGAGAGCACTAAGTAAGAGGACTCTTTTATCCAAGAATAATCGGTACTAGGAAAAGCCCATTTAAGGAGATGCCACTTGAAAATGGGATCAAATTTGATGGTGAATAGTTAAGAAATTTTTTTGATTGGGACTTTACCTTGAAAACTTTAATTATAAAGTAAGAAACTATCATAGAATAATAATTGTGGTAGGCAGGATAAGAGCCCCTTCAAAGACATTCATATCCTATTCCCTGGAACCTGTGAATATATTAGGCTACTTGGTGAGACTCTGAAATAGAGAGAGCACTGGATTATTCAGGTGGGCCCAATGCAATCACAAGGGTACTTAACTGGGGAAGCAGAAGACAGAAGAGTCAGAAGCAGGCAGATGGCATCAAGTGGCCATTTTTGGCTTTGAAAACGGAAAGGGATTCTGAGCCAGAGAATGTGAGAAGCCTCCAGAAATTCAAAAAGGCAAAATAAAACACAGCTTGTCCCCCTAAAGCCTCCAGAAAGGACCGCTGCCCTGCCAACACCTTGATTTTAGCCCAGTGAGGCTCATCTGGGGCTTCCAACCTCCAGAATTATAAGATAATAAATTTGTGCTATTTTATTTGTTTTGATTTTTTTTTTTTTTTTGCGGTACGCGGGCCTCTCACTGTTGTGGCCTCTCCCGCCGCGGTGCACAGGCTCCGGACGCGCAGGCTCAGCGGCCATGGCTCACGGGCCCAGCCGCTCCGCGGCATGTGGGATCTTCCCGGACCGGGGCACGAACCCGCGTCCCCTGCATCGGCAGGAGGACTCTCCACCACTGCGCCACCAGGGAAGCCCTGTGCTATTTTAAACCATTAAATTTGTGGTAATTTATTACAATAGCAACAGGAAACTAATATAATAAATTTTTATTGAAAGGCAACATACAATTAAATTCAAAAAACACATTAATCTTAAGTGTGCAGATCAAAATTTTGTCTTCCCCATATTAATACACAACTCCCAGTTGTAGAACATTCCAGCATCCTATAAGATTCCGTCCTGCAATTTCCCAGATTATATACCACCCCCCTAAAAGCAATCAATATTCTGACTTTCATGAACATTAATTTTGCCTGATCTTAGACTTCACATAAAGAGAATCATACAGTATATATTCTTTGGGGGCCAGTTTCTTTCATGCAACATAATATCTATGAGGTTAATCCATGCAGGGTAATACTTTGAAATAGTGTCAGAGCACATTTTATTCCTGGCAATTTTTATTACTCCCTTAGGCTCTTCAGAGGGGTGAGCAGAACCCAGCTACAGAAAAGGGAAACAGTGTTCAGCTTTTAGTTTCAAACTAGGCTTTCGATACCCATTTTCGAGATAATAGTTACGAAAGCCAATGTTTTCATTAGCAAGTGCTCGGTTTTATTGGGAGAAGAAAGGAATTTTATGTTCGATTGAGTCAAAGCTGCAAGATGAGATGGAGTTCATTTAAAAGTTAAGTAGACACAAGGGAAATCTCAGGGTAAGATATAGAAGGACATTTTCTGAAATGCTTTTTCAAAAATCCATATAGACCAAATACCTTTCCCCAACTGCTGTGATGGTGCGTAGACACCACAGCCCTCACACAGGCAGATATGACCTTAGGGAGAGGCAGGGAAACAGCCCTGAGTCTGAATCTTGAATATTTAGAGCAAATGAAAAGAGAATCCAGGGATGATTCTTTTTTTTTTCTTTTTCCTTGCGGTACGCGGGCTTCTCACTGTTGTGGCCTCTCTCGTTGTGGAGCACAGGCTCCGGACGCGCAGGCTCAGCGGCCATGGCTCACGGGCCCAGCCTCTCCGCGGCATGTGGGATCCTCCCGGACTGGGGCACGAACCCGTGTCCCCCGCAACGGCAGGCGGACTCCCAACCACTGCGCCACCAGGGAAGCCCGGGATGATTCTTTTTTAAGGACCTAATTTTTGTGACTAAAGAGTATGTTTGCATAACACAAGATCCTTCTTTTCAGTTTACTTTTTCAGCATGAACTTAAGGTGTTCTGTAGAAATCTTTGTGGCCTCAACATTTTGATCTTCAAATCATTCTCTTTTGAAGTGTCTACCTCGCATCAACGCCACTGAATTTTGCATCTTGTAGTATAATCTTTTTTTAACATCTTTATTAAAGTATAATTGCTTTACAATGGTGTGTCAGTTTCTGCTTTATAACAAAGTGAATCAGTTATACATATACATATGTCCCCATATCTCTTCCCTCTTGCCTCACCCTCCCTATCCCACCCCTCTAGGTGGTCACAAAGCACTGCGCTGATCTCCCTGTGCCATGTGGCTGCTTCCCACTAGCTATCTATTTTACGTTTGGTAGTGTATATATGTCCATGCCACTCTCTCACTTTGTCACAGCTTACCCTTCCCCCACCCCATATCCTCAAGTCCATTCTCTAGTAGGTCTGCATCTTTATTCCCGTCTTGCCTCTAGGTTCTTTATCGCTAGCTTTCGCATTCTTTGAGCCACTGTTGAAATGCTTTTATCGGTCTCCTAGAACCCTGCATCCTTTGGGATTCCTGCAATTTTATTTTTCACTCTATTACCAGATATTTATCCCAGCCAACATCCTGGCTGACCAACAATACACTCATGTGATGTGAGGCCATGGACATTAATATCAAGTGGGAAGGATGTTTGAGAGGGGCATAATTTTATAAATGGTCTGCTTTCTAGTTAAATTTTTGTGTCGTATTGGGTTTGTATCCAGTAGAACCTTCTGGATTTGGTGATTGAAATAAGCAGTGCTTGACTAACGAGGACTCCCCATAGTTCACTAGTGTTTATCACAGGGTTTAAGCAAGGGAATGGTTAGAGATGAGGCTGAGACTTGGGAAACGGGTGGGATTAAATTTTCAAGAGTCCTTCATCCTAAGTGGAGGAGTTTAGAGTTAAAATAATTGACTCTGTAGGTACAGAAAATATGTTGTAGGGAGCCAATAACAAGACAGCAAAACCAGTTAGGAGGCTCTTGACAAAATCCAGGCAAGCTAATGACAGAATTGTGAAGATGGAGAAAAGAGGGTAGCTTCAACCTACATCTAGTTCTCTGCACCATCAAGAGTCTTGAAAGAAGAGTCTATACTCCTGTTTGTCATTAAAGTACTGACCCAGGCTGCACTCACATTTCTTCAGTTACCACGAAGTGGGCACACAGTAAACATTGAATGTGTGAGTGAATGAATACATGGGCTCTTGTTCTCCCTGGACATTCTCATTCATTATTACAACTTCAAAGGTACATAGACAAGCTCATGACGCCAAAACCTCAAATTCTACTTTGACCCTTCTTCTCTGCTCCTGTCCTGTAGATCCCTAACTGCTACTGGGCAGTCATTCCTAGATTCTAAGTAGGACTTTAAATTCAGTATTTTTGTATCTAAATAGAAAAATTATCCTTTCCACGAACTAGGCTGGAGTGTTTTTGTATTTCTTACACTCATCAATGAAATGATCATCTTCCAGGTCGCTAAGTCAGAAACTGGAAATCATCTTAGATTTCTTACCTTCCTGTTGGTTCTTCCTCCTAAGTATCTGTCAAATCTGTCTCCTACACTCTTTGCCTACTAAATCTTATCCATCCTTCAAAACTTCACTCAGTTATCATGATCTCCAGGAAGTGTTCCCTAAACAGCCCATTTCCCCTTCTTTATCCACCCATAATAGCGCTCAGCAATCACAGGGTATTGAAATCATCAGCTTAGGGGCTCTCTGAGGGCAGAGAGTAAGGCTAGGCTACTTCTCATGCCAGCACAACTCCAGATATATGATGGACCTTTTGTAAATATTTGTCCAACTGTTGACTGAAATGGACTCTCACCAGCTTTACATTCACGTGAGGCTGTGATTCAGTTACCTCTCACCTGGATTACGATAACAGGCTAGACTGCCACTGTTCTCTCAGGGATACTCAGCTCCAAATACCCTCCACACTGCGGTCAGAATGAGCTTGCAAAATGCTAATGCAAACACTTCACAGAGAGGGTCTAGAGGGCAAGAGGAATAGGAAGGGAGGCATAACAGAAAGAGTGGGCTGTTTATCCAACTGGGTCACTCACTGTGGCAGGAAACAAATGACCAAACTGGGACACTGAGTTTTCTGGCCTTATGTTGACCTCATTTACTAACCCAAAGACGAGACAAGTGGAAGGTTATCTTCCTGTGCGTTAAGACACTGCCAAAAAAGAAAAATCCACACAACGTTATTGGATTTGCCATTCTCTTCTAAATGACTGCTAGACCAGAGTCCACTTCAGAAGACAAGGAAAATCCTAAAAGATTCTGACATTTCTGGTCATTGATCATGGAGATGTGGAGTTCAAGGAAGAAAAAAAAAGACTTTCATGGAAATTTGAGAGGATAGGAGAGTCAGGAAATTCTCTTCTGCTGCCTTTTCTCTTCCATGTTGGCCCAATCAGAACAGCTAGGTTACTAATGCTGCCATAACAAACAACCCCAAACCCCAATGGTTTAAAAGAGCAAACTTTTCTTTCTTGCTTATATTACACATTCATTATGGGTTGACTGTAGGAGCTTCTCCATGTTTTTGACATCTGCACTTTAGGAATCCTCCAGCCTGATGGAGGAAACACACCATCCAATAAAAACATTACGCACTTTGCTGTACAGCAGAAATTAACACAACACTGTAAATCAACTATACTTCAATAAAATAAATTTTTTTAAAACATAATGCAAGTCACATGTATATTTAAAATTTTCTCATAGCCATGTTTTAAATAGTAAAAAGAAACAGATGAAATTACTTTAAGGATATTTTCATTCAACCCACTATATTCAAAATAGTATCTTTTCAACAAGTAACAAATGTAAAAATTATTAGTGAGATATTTACAAGAATTTTGGGGCTACTAAGTCCTTGAAATCTGATATGTCTTTTTCACTCACATCTCAGTTTGGACTGGTCACTTTCGGGTGCTCAGGGGTTCCATGTCACTACACAGTGGCTACAGGGTGGATGTGGACATTGATAGAGAAAAGAGAACTCTGGAGGGTCTTACACCACAATGAAATGCTCAACCCAGAGCAAGTCACATGACAATACCCAACCCCAAGGGGCTGGGACATGGCAATCCTACCAGGTTCCTGGAAAAGAGAGAGCTGGGACTATGCAGTGAGCAGCCTTCAGGACTGTCACATACGCCTTCAGGAATAATATCTTCCTGTCATAACCATAGCTACTGTAACCATTATGTTGGAAACCTGGTCTTGTAAGAAGCAATCAGAATAAGTCTTTATTTTTTCTCTCCCATAACCCATTCATATCAGTTCTCTGTTTACAACAAATGCTAAAGGAACTTCTCTAGGTGGGAAACACAAGAGAAAAAGACTTACAAAAACAAACCCTAAACAATTAAGAAAATGGTAATAGGAACATACATATCCATAGTCACCTTAAATGTAAATGCTCCAACCAAAAGACACAGACTGGCTGAAGGGACCCGTATATATGCTGTTTACAAGAGATCCACTCCAGACCTAGAGACACATACAGACTGAAAGTGAGGGGATGGAAAAAGATACTCCATGCAAATGGAAATCAAAAGAAACCTGGAGTAGCAATACTCATATCAGACAAAATAGACTTTAAAATAAAGGCTGTTACAAGGGACAAGGAAGGACACTACATAATGATCATGGGGATGAATCCAAGAAGAAGATATAACAATTGTAAATATTTATGCACCCAACATAGGAGCACCTCAATACATAAGGCAAATGCTAACAGCCATAAAAGGGGAAATTGACAGTAACACAATAATAGTGGGGGACTTTAACACCCCACTTACACCAAAGGACAGATCATCCAGGCAGAAAATTAATAAGGAAACACAAGCCTTAAATGACACATTAAACCAGATAGATTTAATTGATATTTACAGGACATTTTATCCGAAAGCAGCAGAATATACTTTCTTCTCAAGTGCACATGGAACATTCTCCAGGATAGATCACATCTTGGGTCACAAATCAAGCCTTGGTAAATTTAAGAAAATTGAAATCGTATCAAGCATCTTTTCCGACCACAACGCTATGAGATTAGAAATCAATTACAGGAAAATAAACTGTAAAAAACACAAATCAGTTCTCTGGGGCTAGAACTTTCCCCACCCTGGATGGACTCTCAGGCCGGTTCCATCAGATTTTCAGTCTCTGGGGTAAAGAAAAGTCCTCCAGTCACTTCAAGTCACAAAACCATCTCAACTGGGTAATTAAAATGTAGCCTTCTGTACAATACTCTAAAACGCATTTAGAGGTAAGGAGTCTGCCTTTCACGGATCAGGCCTGGGGGCCTTGAGAACCCTGCAGGAGAAAGGGTGACAGTATGGCAAGTTCTGCTCCATTTCCCTGCCTCGTACCCCTGCCCCTGCTTCTTCCAGCTCCTCCAGAAGTAAAAAGGGTTGGGAGAGGGGTGGCGAGGAAGGCAAGGGACAGGAAAGGTTCTACTTTCCTGTTACCAACCTCCTCTCAACTTGTGCAAGTTCAAAGCTGCCTCTTCAGGGAGGTTTTGGTGGGTTCCCAAAGACACTGTCCCCCATCTACCCCAAGCAGCATTAAGATGCACTTCTCATGAGGCTGGCCATGTGTGTTCCCATGGCTGGCTGCCTGCATTTTCTCCTTCAGCCCCTGAGGATCCGATGGTCCATTCCATTTGTTGAGGTCATATCCCTCCTGTTCAGGCAGTCCTCTCTGGCAGAATTTTTTAAAGCCCCACGTGGTCCTCTCTTGCCTGTGGCTCACACTGGGATGCACTCATTCAAACAGGCTTTGCCCCAACAATCCAGGAGTAGAGGCTGATTCCAGAGTAGCCTCTGTTCCTTGCCTCTGCCACCAGGGCACACCAGTCACAGCCTCTGGACTTAGGCTGTTTCCAGGCGTGATCTGCCACTAGCCTCTGGGCTACATGGATTGCATCGGATACAGGTCAAGGTCAGAGACTTCTTGAAGCCTTCCACGGTCTACTTAGGCTGAAGGGAAATACGCTCACGCCACCCCCATGGAGTCAAAAGGAAAATTCCATTGCATTGCAAGTGCTTTCCCCAAAGAAACAGTCTCCCTGATTTCCAACTGATCTCTCCAAATTCTTCTCATTTAGATCTTCCAGATGGGAGAAGAGCAAAGTGTCTCGTACATCTGGCTTTTATCCTTCCTTTGCAAGTCCCATGTTGTTTTGTTTGTTTGTTTGTTTTTGCGGTATGCGGGCCTCTCTCTGTTGTGGCCTCTCCCATTGCGGAGCACAGGCTCCGGACGCACAGGCTCAGCGGCCATGGCTCACGGGCCCAGCCGCTCCACGGCACGTGGGACCTTGCCGGACCGGGGCACGAACCCGCGTCCCCTGCATCGGCAGGCGGACTCTCAACCACTGCGCCACCAGGGAAGCCCCCCATGTTGTTTTGATGTGGGAGTACCTGGACTTTTTAAGGGTATCAGCCAAATAGAGAAAAAAAGAATCCCATTTTAACATCTTGCTAAACTATTGTATGTTGACCATCCATGCCCGCCTAAGTCATTTTACTTCCATGATCTCATTTAATCCTCAGGTCAACGGTGCAATGTTGGTGCCAGCCTCCCTATATTACAGATGCATATGGAAGGCTCAAAGAGGTTAGTTAGGAACTTGTGAAGGAGGTCTGGCATTTGATCTGCCTACTGACTAGGAGATAAAACTCCCTTCTGTAGTAGGGGTAGAAAAATTCACAGTCATTTAAAATTATTCGACTTCAGTGGGTTGATCTGTCAAAAGTGCCCTGTTAGAAGGAACTACAGTCTTCTTTGTCTGAACATGAAGCCAACCACACTTCAATTTTAATGTGAGCTCATCAGCTAAGCCATCATTTTTTCTGTCATTCTGGCCTTTCTTGGAAGTGTGTTCAGCTTCACAGATTTGCACACATCAGACAATCTATTTCTTCTGAGCTGCCATTCAAAGGGAAATTTGATTATGGGAATTATAGGAAACACTTGACTGGACGAGACCCAACTGATCAGAACTCCAAAATAACATGAACTTTCTTCTATATTACAGTTTAAAATAAAGACGCAAGTCACAAGACAGCAGGTCAATGTGAGAGATTGGGGGCGGAGAGGGGGCATGGGGTGTTTCAGAGAAAGCTTCCTAGTGGTCCCCTGACTCTGTCCAGTTGCAAACACTTCCTTCCGCATTCGCCCATTCCCTTCTCCTGCCCCACCCCCGGCAATGGTAGCTGAAGCCCAGAAGGCCCACCTCCAGTAAGGCAAGCTCCTGAGTCAGCAAAGAGAATCTCAGGCAGCTTCACTGCACTTCTTAGGAAGGCAGGAGCCTGGCCTTACAGCTTTAGGAAGGTTATCAAGTTAAACACTTGATATTAGGAAGCTGCCCGCTTAATATGCAAAGAGCAAGAAATCTGCATTCGCCGGAACACTCCCAAAGCATTCTGGGTATCCAGATTGTACTGTCAGCTGCTCCTCGTTCCACTGGGGAAGGAAACAAGGGAAGGTGCTTTAAATTCCGCTGACTTCTGAACTAGCCCCTCAGGAGTGCTGAGAGCAGGGGGGTCCAGCTAAAAAAGTCACGAGCAGCTACTCATGCTACAGGACACTTGTGTCTGCTAAACCCCAAATATAAAGCCTCTCATGTGCGAAGCATGGCTTTATTGAGATAAAACTGACATACAAGGAGCTGTGTACATGTAAAGTACACAGCTCGGTAAGTTTTGACCTATGTATGTGCCTGCGAAACCATCACCACAATCAAGATAAATGGACACATCCATCGCTCTCAAAAATGTCCTTTTCCCTTTGAAATTCTTATCCACCTCCACTCCTCTCTGCCCTCCTCCGCATCCCCAGGCCACCACTGTTCTCTGTCACTGTAGATTCATCTGCATTTTGTAGAACTTTATATCAATCCAGTAGGTACTCTTTTTTGTCTGGCTTTTTTCACTCACCACACTTATTTGGAGATTCATCCATGTTGAATATTCATTTCTTTTTATTGCTGAGTAATATTCCCTTGTATAAATATACATCATTTGTCTCTTTATTAAACTTTTATTGTGTATTTGGGTTGTTTCCAGTTTTTGATTATTACATTCCTGTATACGCTTTACATAGTCATATGCTTTCATTTCTCTTGAAATATATCCAGGAGTGGAATGGCTGGCGTATGTTTAAGTGTCTTAGAAACTCTCAAACTGTTCTCCAAAGTGGTTGCAACTATTTTTCTTTCCCACCAGCAGCCTACGAGAGTTTCAGTTCCTCTGCACTTTTGCCCACACCCGGAGTGGTCAGTCTTTGTAATTCTGGACATCCTACTAGGCCTGCCTTGGCATCTCATTGCAGTTTTAATTTGCGTTTCCCTCATGACTAATGACGTTGAGCACCTTTCCATGTGCTTATCTGCCAACCACATGCCTTCAGTAAAATGTCCCCCTTTTTATTATGTTTTGCCTTCTTATTATTGACAAAACATGGCTTTTGACCACATAGCAGTTTTTCCTGTGATACACCCGGTGATATCAGTAGAGTTAGGTTAAAAAAGTTCAACTACACAAATAAGCACACAAGTATATATGTGTGTGTATATACACACACATATATAGACACATACACAGTAATCAACTCAGGAAAATGTTTTGCCACATGTAACATTAGAGGATAAAATCCTCAGAAGCCTCAAAACCAATATCAAGAGGGCAGAGCTATTTGCATAGCTGTATCTAACCACAGAGGTTTCCCTTTAGATAAAGAAAAGCCTAGAGGGTGGCCCTGGCCTAACAGGAAATGTTGCTGCAGCTGACAGAGCATGAGTGGTGGGTGTAGTAAGCTGGGTGTTCCCATGGCAACAAGATAGCTAGTCAAATGGTGGTCAGAGCCAGATATATATCCACGACAGAGCAGAGCACTTAAGCAGCAGGATTCAGAAGCCAGGCTGACCTGTGTTTGAATCTCATTGGGCGACCAGCTTGGGGCCCTTGAGCAATATGATTAACCTCATTTCCTTCATTTGCAAACTGGGGACACAACCCAACAAATGTCTACCCCATTTCCAATTGTTCCTCCACTCTCCGCCAACGGCATCACTTCTATAGCATGCAACTTCTCTCTTTCCCTGCCGCCCTTTTTTCCAATCAAAATAATGCCCTCGGGCTTCCCTGGTGGCGCAGTGGTTGAGAGTCCGCCTGCCGATGCAGGGGACACGGGTTCGTGCCCCGGTCCGGGAAGATCCCACATGCCGCGGAGCGGCTGGGCCCGTGAGCCATGGCCGCTGAGCCTGCGCGTCCGGAGCCTGTGCTCCGCAATGGGAGAGGCCACGACAGTGAGAGGCCCGCGTACCGCCAAGAAAACAAAACAACAACAAAAATAATAATAATAATGCCCTCCATTACCTGTAGATTAAGTATAAGGAAGCTAATATTTATCAAGAGCTTAGCAGATTAATTCGGAAAAGATGATGCAAAATAGCCTTCATCTAGACAAAGGCAGATATGGAATCACAACATGGTTGGGTTAATTCTAAGTGGGGTCATTCTACCATAAACTGCTACTAACTATAGTGAAATGATGCAAGTTAAAATCAGAACCTGGACTCAAATAGATCTCCCAGTTTTTTTTAAAAAATCGATTGTTGTACAAATTAAGTGAAAAACTTGTGTGGTATGTAGCCAAGTTCCTAGCACTCATAGTCAGCACTAATTAAACTTCAGCTCTTATGAAGGGGAAGTCTAAAGTAGGGGTTAAAAGCATGAACTCTGGGGTCAACCAGAGCTGGCTAGAAGTTCAACTCTGACAATTTCTAGCTGTGTGTCCTTGGACAAGTCCCTTCACCTCTCTGGGCCACAATTTTCTCATCCGTAAAATGGGAATAATATGGGATAAATGTCCTAGAGTTATTATGAACATTAACTGAGTTCATGTCTGCAAAGTCCTTAGAATGGTGGTAGCAGACAGGAATTGTTTGCTGTTACAGCTTCAGTGATCTCCCTAAGCTCAAGGCGATGTATCAGCAGCCTCCCGAATGTGACTAGTGATTACTTCATTCACATTACTTAACCAACAGCTATTTATAGTGTGCCTGCTATGCAAACCACTCAACTAGGTGTTAGGAGGGATTGAAAGAGTTGTAAGACACAGGTACGTTTCTTACCCCAAAGAACACAAACCCTAAATCAGGAAGCATGGTTGGTAACTTCAAGCAACACGGTATGCAACTGTTCCTAAATGCTTGATTCAAAAGATGATGGAGAATTTCAGAGGCGAAAGGTCTACCATGGACTTGGAGAGAAGGACAAGGGAGAGGCGTGGGGAGCTAAGGCAGGGCATCGAGCTGGAACTTGAAGGAGGAATAAGAATGAGAGAGCGGGGCTTCCCTGGTGGCGCAGTGGTTGAGAGTCCGCCTGCCGATGCGGGGAACGCGGGTTCGTGCCCCGGTCCGGGAGGATCCCACATGCCGCGGAACGGCTGGGCCCGTGAGCCATGGCCGCTGAGCCTGCGCGTCCGGAGCCTGTGCTCCGCAACGGGAGAGGCCGCAACAGTGAGAGGCCCACGTACCGCAAAAAAAAAAAAGAAAAAAAAATGAGAGCGCCAAAGAGACAGGGAGCAGAGTGCTCTATGCCTCAGGGGTGCCCTTGGGGGTGCTGGTCTCCCAAGGACCAGAGAGAGGGCAGGTGGAGATTAGGGGGCAAAGGAGCAATCAGTTAGGAAAGGTAGGTGGAGGCCAGTTCTTGAAAAGTCTTTAAAGCTAGGCTATTGCTTCAATGTC
Organism: Neophocaena asiaeorientalis asiaeorientalis; assembly: GCF_003031525.2. Classification (NCBI taxonomy): domain Eukaryota; kingdom Metazoa; phylum Chordata; class Mammalia; order Artiodactyla; family Phocoenidae; genus Neophocaena; species Neophocaena asiaeorientalis. The sequence continues at coordinate 2,768,258 of NW_020172812.1, read as the reverse complement.
TACACTAGAAGCAGTGGGGATTGAAGGACTTTATTGGTAGCTTTTAACTTTAATGTTGATTAAAATTACACGTCTCGTTTTTGTTGAAAAGTAGAAGTGCAAACTTACAGATCCCACTGCACACTTGGGAAATCAGAATCCCTGACACTGAGGCTCAGACAAAGAATTCCACAGGCTGTTCTGACATTATTCGAAAGTTGAAAGCCGTTGCTACAGAGCCTTGAAAACCTGGATTACCACGAACAGCTTCTATGGCAGAAAGGTCAGAAGGAAGGAAACTAGGATTTGCTGAGTGCCCACACGTGCCAGGTGACTGACAGGTATTCTTTCACTGAGTCCTAACAACAGTCCTATTAGGGGGACATTATGATTCTCATTTTAGGGATAAAGAAGCCAATAGTTGGATGTGTTGCAAACACAGTAAGCCACAGACAGGGCTTTCAAACCCAGGTCCCAGGCTCCAGGATGACTGTACTTCCCACTGTATCACCTGATTGCCCCAGAAACACCCATGTGCGTCTTTCTCCTGAAGCTTAGTGCAGGTCAGACAAAGTCCAGTAGCAAATGTGGCGTCATAAGCACTCTTCTCCCATCCTCATTTCTCTCCTCCAGTGAAATCTGAATTTACCTTCCCTTTGCCCTGAAGCTGGGCCAAAATCACCGAGGGCCATCATTTCAAGTGGAGTTCGTTCTTGCAACCGAGCTTCTTCTAACTTTCTTTTTCCTCCGCCCTTTCCTCTGTGGTGTCTCCTAATTCACCCTGTGCAGTTTTGTTTTCTTTTATAAGTTTCAGGTATACAGCATTACAGTGTAAAGTAAAGCTCTGGAGAACATCAAAGGAAAATGGCCATGCATTCACTCTTTAATGTGTTCCTACGATATATTAAAATAAAAACAAATTATCAGTCTCTTCACAAGTAGTAATTTATATTCTCTGGATTCTTTCAGCCCACAACAACTGGATTCTCTTTTCTGTACACCCCACAGAGTGACCACCATGAGTCTAGTTACCATCCATCACCTCTTCACCCATTTTGCCCATCTCATAACCCCCTTCCCCTCTGGTAACCGCTAATCAGATCTCTGTATGTAAGAGTTTGTTTTTGTTTTATTTTGCTTGTTCATTTTTTTTTTGGTTCCACATATGAGTGAGATCAGACAGTATTTGTCTTTCTCTGACTTATTTCAATCAGCATAATATCTTCAGTGTGTACCCATGTTGTCGCAAATGACAAGATTTCATTCCTTTTCATGTCTGAGTAGTATTTCACTATACATATATATATATATACACACACATACATACATATACACACACCATATCTTTATTCATCCATCAATGGGCACTTAGGTTGCTTCCATATCTTGGTTATTGTAAATAATGCTGCAGTAAACATGGGGGCCAGCACCCTATGCAGTTCTGAAACTCCTCATTCATAGCAGAACACAACATGAAATCTTAAATAATTCCTTTTGTGGTTTCCTTTTTACCCTAAGGGTGACAGGGGGTGGCAGCCGGCGGTGGAGGAGGGTTTGTCCGTAGGAGGCTTCCCTTGAAATCCACAGGAAATGATGTGGACGCGCTGTTTAGCTTTCTCGAACGTCTACAAACAAGCACTGGGACACTGGTTGTTATTTTCAGCTAAGCAAGTTCCTCGTTCTGCTTTCGAAAGCCATCTCCCTTTGGTAGGATTTTAGTCACTGTATGTGTGTCTATGAGACACTTAACGTCTTCCCTTAAATTAGTACTCTGTTCTCCACCTGAGTGGAAGATTCTCACCTTACAAGGCCTCCTTCTACTTTTTTTTTTTCCCAAAAGGGTGTTAGATTTATCAGATTTAATGCTTTGTTTTTCTGACTTGTTATCATCACATGACGCAAGAAGCCATTTCCCCCCTTTATATATTCTTTCCTAATTCTCCCATAAATGATTCTCTTCCAATTTATTTTTCTCCCCACTCTAAACTGGAACCCTGGGTAAATGCTGAGCAGCCCTCTTTCCAGCTTCTAATGTTCTTCAAATGGAATTGACAGGTAGTACTTTCCTTGACCCATATCACTGAGGGCAATCTCTGTCTCTCTGGGGCTCAGCCCCGTGTGGGTTTGCTTATTTCTGTGCTGAAGGGGCCTGAATATGATTTCTAAGCCAAAGGGGTTCAGACATAATATCTATACCTATACTCTAAGTATTTACTTTGGCAAGTGACACCTTCATTCCACTTGCCCCTGTTAGGAAGCCATAATGATGCTTTGAATTCTCTGCAGATCACAATATATAAATGTGCAGATTGTACAATGCAAATCCCAAGAGGTGACAATCACCTAGACCACAGTGTGACTAATGCTCCCTGGAGTTAAGCAGTGCACACCCTGCACTACCATACTTAGCAACATTTCAGTGGGAAACTTCTTTTCCTCTAATGTAAATCATTTTCTGCATTCTTAAAAATAATGGCCATTTATAGACTCTTTTGCTTGCCTAAACATTATAATTAAGGTCTCATAAATTTAAAATTACTGATAAAGACTTAGGGAATAGGAAGATATACTGTCTGTATATCTTCCTTTTCCCTATGCCTTATCTTTATTTTCCCCATATTTTATTTTCCCTATAATCTTGCTCCCTAGAATACACTAACTTTGTTTTTTAAAAAATTGCAAAGTCATTGGGATAACTTGAGAGATGACAGATGGTGTTATCCTCAGTAAGGGAAAGTAGGTGGTAAAAAGGGGGAGTCACTAATGTCAGGCAAAACATCAGAGTCATGATACCAAGAAGACGCTAAACATGGTAACATTTATTTCAAAACTCAAAACTGATTCCATATTAATAAATACTTTTAACACTGAATATAGAAAAACTACTATGCATGTTCTAATACAGTTTACTAAAGAATCAGAGAAAAGGTAGTCTTTCATCTCTCGGCCACTGAGAAAACAATCTGGAGGTAGGAATAGCTTCAAGGATATTGTGTAGAACTGGGGGAGGGAAAGAGAGGAGCTGATAAAACCAGGAAGAATTTTCTACTCTCCTTTCCTTACTAGGGCCTTAAAATTAAAAATCTGAAGTTGGAAAATGCACCTGCACAACATACCAGATTTCCTTCTCAATTTTGGTTTAGAATCACTAGTTGGTGGATGGGGTCAAAAATTGAAAACAGGTACCCAATTTGAATCTAGGTCAGATCTCGCTGGCTGATGATGGGTCCATGAGGCCCCTCAGAGGCCAAGCAGGAGACCGGACAGCTTGTCCTTAAAGCATATGCTTTAAGGCACAACCACAGTATCTTTAACTCAAGAATTGAAGGCATGGCACAATGTGACGGCCACCTCCACGTGCTGTCTAGATGTAAGTCCTTTCAGAGCTGTCTTTGTATAAACTCATCAGCCAATCAGCTGGCCTGTGATCCAGCCCCTCCACCCTCTGGAGCTGGGGGGGACACTTCAGGCGGGCAGCTGTCCAGCCCCTTCACCCATGGAGAGACCCCATAGAGAAAACCCCTCTGGCCACTTTTTTCTGTAAACACTCAAATGAAACAGAATCTTGCTGATTTGGAGTTCCTGCTCCTAATTAGAAAAAATGGTAGAGAAATGCTCTGGAAAGGGACAAAGATAGCCCCGAGTCAGATCAGTCTCCAGTACGAGTGGAACACTTCTGCTTTGGGCAGCTTCAGGACGTGGAGAGGACCCTGGTTTCCTCGGGTCTTTTTCTCAGAAGACATAATTTTCCAGGCTGTCGTCACAAGGCTTCAAGCTAAAGCCACCACTGCGGCGCTGGCTCTCAGGAAGTTTCTGGGTAGGGCAAGGAAGGAAGAGGGTTCTCCTTGACCGTGATACATGATCTTGTGGCCAAGAGCAAGAGAAGGCAGCAAAAGGGAAAAAAAGAGGTTTGTACCTAGTGCTCTTAGTACAGATGGGCAACAGTTTTTAAGGGAAGAGTTGTTTCAGGTTCTGAAGGCCACAGAGGGACTCCGGCTGCACTGCCATGGGTACTAGAATCACGGGGCTTTTGAAGCTAGGGAGGACCTCAGGGCTCTCCTAGTTCAACTCCTTCATTTTCCAGAGGAGGAACCTGAGCCCTGGAGAGGGTAAGCAACGTCCCCAGGCCACACAGCTTGTCATATCTGCCTGGGGGACACGGAGAGTGGCAGAAAGGCTTCAGTGAGCAATGCGGTCGGTGTAAGCGAACATCACGCAGCACGTGGTTAGTTACATTCAGGACCCCCGAAGATGACAATGTCCCACCCCGGGCCCCTTCTCATTGATCTGTTGCGGAAGTGGCCAGGTCCTGGACCGAGCTTATCCATGAGGTTCCCTCGGGAAGCGGGGTGGTGCAGGTCGCCGGTGTGTCCTCACTTCCCCGTCCGGAAGGCCACCTGGATGGCTTTGATCCACTCGGTACGCTCCTTGGGGGTGGCCGCTTGCAAGAAGTAGTGAACTTCATCAGCCGTGATGATCTCAAAGAGGTTCTCTTCTTCACCCTTCTTGCCTGGTGAGAGAAAAAGTGACGGTGGGCATGGGCACCAGAAAGGCCCCTAGTTCACCCTCCTTCTGCAAGCAATGAAGTCCCCATTTTTCAAGCGTTCCAAAAAAATTAAATATGTGATTTTCAAACTTACTATCGCTGTGTGATCATACATATTCATTATATGATTTTCTATATAGTGCTTATATATACAGGTATGTAGTATGATTTTGTGCTTGTGCGTGTATGTGTGTTTAAGAAGTAAAACATTCAAGGAGAAACATTTTATAGTTTATAAGCAAACTAAATTTCTCACTTTCGCACACAAATAGTGTTTAACGCTGTAATACTGTCCAGTGAGTATCTTTCCTCCACTCACAGTATAAACCAAGAGCTGACCTCAATATATTTTTTTAAAACATCAAAAAAAAACCCAGATTCACCACCAGTGCCATCAGTATAGCCTGAACTGGTCTTTATCAAGGGCTAAGTGAGACTCTTTGCTGAAAGGTCGGAAGGCAGCACACTTTCCAGTACTGTGACAAGACTTAAAATACATCCATCTCGGATCACAAAGCAGCACGCTGTCCACCCCAACCCCAAGGAAGACCCTACGGGGAGAGGCGAGTGAGCAGATCCAGGAATAGTAAAAATCTCGGCTTTTGCAGCTGCAGTGTTTTCTTGTCAGCCTCTATAACCTCATAAACCCAAAATGACAAGGAGAAACCAGGGTCTGGATGTCCGAACCGCATCTTCCCACTGACACCACTCATCCCTACACCTGAGGAGACACGGTCATTTCATCACCAAATCATAGACTTGTGATCAGGACCCAAGGGTCATCTGGTGCGACTCCATCATTCTCGGAGGAGACGGGAGAGCCCAGATTAGTTACGCAACTCAACGCAAAGTTGTGCCACTCACTAACTAGCCTAGACCTAACTATAACCCAGGAGCAGTTCCTGCTCCCCACACTGCCTCACGGCACAAATGTTCCTTTTGTTGTGAGATATTTCCTGGTCTGTAAAAGGTCCCCTTTAAGGAACGTCATGGCTCAGTCTCAGGCATCAGGAGGTAACAGGTGTCTCCATCTAAGCCCGTTCTGAGGTGATGGATTTTTCTCAGCATTGCACTAGGATTTATTCAAGGCACCCACAAAACCACTCCAAGTCCCCGAAGCCCAGAGAGCCAGTGCAGCAGTTGGGAGAGAATAGCTTTGGGTCTCTCTAAAGTGTTCAGACAGTAAATTCCTTCATGCGTGAGTGAGGGAGTGATGGAGTGAGTGCTGTTGACCCAGGGTGCCCAGGTGTGGGAAGGGAGCCTGGGTAGACACAGCTCTCTCCCACAAAAATTCATTCTTACCATCTGGGTTGCTCTCCACTGAGGTCACCACACAGCCTCTCAGGCGAATCGCTCCCAAGGGATCTTCTCCCTAAAGGAGAGAGGAGTCCTTCATTATGTTTCCAAAGTAAAATGTATGGGTATACTTTATCGTGTTGGTGCAAAAGCCACACAGACTCACTGTGGTGTAGATAAGAGCAGAAAGAGATGAAAGAGAACCCCTTCTGGAGCCTCCATCCCTCACTTTACACGGCGGGGAGGTGTGGAAGCTGGAAGAGGAGACACAAGTCAATCTGAGCTTCACATCCGGAGGAAAGTGGCAGGCAGAGAAGGCAGTGAGGCTGAATCATCACGTCCCACGAGAGAAGGACCACACGTTTCCAGAGCCCTTTGGCCCCAGGCAACAGACATAGTAGTATAACCTCCACAGGAGGGAATCGAAGAGCCCTGCCCTGCAAGCAGAGGCTGAGGACCCGACCCAGATAGACATGGCTCATTTTATTGAGGAAAAAAGCCCTCTTCTGAATAATCTACAGCCCAAATGGCTGGACTCAAACAGTGTTCTCACTGAAGTAGGCCTAGAAGAGGAATTATCACTCTTTTGCATATTAAGCCAAGAGCACAGTGTTGGATTGGTTGAGTTCTTCTGAAAATATCAGATTGGGGCAAACAAAGAAAATTCTGTTGAGTTGACCAAATAAATGACCATATAGTGATATTTTCTTCCATCCCTGCGATTCTGCTGGCCTCCAAGCCTAAGATCTCAGATCTTTGCAATAAGAAGGGGTAGGAAAAGGTAGAGGAGGGTGAGGAAAAAGAAGAGGGGATCGTGAAGAGGAAAGGGGCTTCGGCAGAGCAGAAAGGGGCCTGGGAAGCCCAGTGGATAGAAGCAGCAGAGGCTTCTAGTGGGATGGGTTTATCGAGCACAGCCTCTCACCCCAGCAGGGTCATAGTAGTGCAGATACGCAGGGTCTTCTCTCAGAATGAATTTCCTCACTTTCCAGTTCTTCCGCCTATGCCCCTGTATCCAAGATCAACACAGAAAAAGAAAGGATGAGTTCTTCACATCAGTCAGTACACCTAGTACCTACGTGATAAGTCTTGTTGAGTTGAAATAAGAAAAAAATAAAGATGAAATCCTAACTCCAGGAGAAACCAGGCTACAACCCAGACCCTTGTCAGAGAGATAGCAGTAGATAGATGTTATTAAATCATGGATTAAGTTATTTCTAAGATTGTCTTACAGATTTAGCATTATATAAGACAGGGCTATGTACAGCGTACTGTGTTAGGTAATGGGGCGCTATCAAGAGATTTAAGACATGGCCCTGTGCTTCCAAGAGTTTATAACCTATGTGGAAATATAAAATAGCAAATGTCCAAATCAAATAACATGTATAGGTAATGAGTTTCAAAGGATTTTTAAAATATTTATTATTATTTGGAAACTTAATTTGGGATTTTTTTTTTTTTGGTTTTTGGGGTTTTTAAAATTTTTACCGAAATACAGTTGATTTACAATGTTGTGTTAGTTTCAGGTATACAGCAAATTGATTCAGTTATGTACACACACGTATATATATTCTTTTTTAGATTCTTTTCCATTATAGGTTATCATAAGATATTGAGTATAGTTCCCTGTGCTGTACAGAAGGTCCTGGTTTCAAAGGATTTAAATGAAGGGTATGTAATTGTGGGTTTGGGATGTCAAAGAGAGCCTCATAAAAACCTACATTTATCCACGTGGGACACACAGGAGTTATATAGGTGAGAAAGAGGTGGGTGGGAAGACCACTGACAACAAAAAAAGCAGCGGTGGGAATGTCCAAGGCATATTCAGACGCTGATGAGTAAGACCAGTCAGGCTAGAAGGCAGGGCTCATGAGGAACGGCAGAGGCAAGTTTGGAGAAGTGGAAGCAAACAGTAAAAAAATGAAACATGGGAGTATTGTCATTGGTGGCTTTTGAGTTGGAAGCAAAAAGATTACAGTGACATTTTAGGAAGATTAATATGGAGACAACATACAGGATGGACCAGCTGGCTAGGTTAAAGATAAGCCAGGGGTAAGATAATATGGTAATAAGAAGATCATCAAGAAATGATTGCAACAATCCTGGCATAAAATCATTAGGGACTAACAATGGGTAGCAGCAATGGAAATTGGAAGCAATAGTGGTTGTGACAGACATGATGAAGAATAGGACTTGGCCCTTCCCCATAGAATTAAACATTGACATTGTCTAGACTGTGGGTTCTGAGGCGGGATTTGTGTCTGTTTATCTTTGTTTCTCCCATGCCCAGCACCTGGCGCATGGGAGCCCCTTGGTATCTGTTTGTAATTGCCTTGAATTACCCAGTTATTTCGATTAGCTGATAGCAGTTGTTTAAAATGTTCCGTTAAACCTGATTCTATGATTTCCCACAGTAAATTCAAACGACAACTCCAGAAGCTAAAAAAATTAGATTAGAAAATATATAGTTTCTATCGTGCCAATATGAAGAATATTGTCTGCTATTTCTGAAGCACCACATGCTAAGAGGCACATATACAGATTTTCCAAAATTTTTCACTGCGCTTGTGTAGAAAGCGATGAAACGTTTGTGATTTTAGCAAACTGTGTCTCCTTCATAATGCCAGGTCAGAAGAGTCTAAAGAGAGCTTTCAGGAATGGGTCTAAGTTATTTGGCAGGTCGTCTGGTCAAGGAGCTCAGCTCCAAAGAACCTTTTACTTGCCTGAAGCATGGAGCGAGGAACGCTGTAGAGTCACATGGGAGAACAGAGAATATTTCTATCTGCAGTATCACATACAGAATGGCTTTTGTAAAGCGTCAGTTTCTAGAATTCTTGTTATGAGTGCCTGCTCTTTGCCTTAGCTGAGGCTGGCCACGGGCTGAGGACACTAAGGCTTCTGCCCCACGCCCTTTCCTCCAGATCCACGGATACACAAGTCCAGTCCAGCTGGGACTTTGTCTACCCCTTTTCAACCTTCATGTTCAGTTTCCTCAGGGCTCCGCTCTAAATTAAGGCTTGTCAGATCAACTAACTCAAGAAAAGTCCTTCATGGCTGATAACAATATAGAATTATAGAAGACATCAACAAAAAGGAAACAATGAAATTCCCCCCCACCAAGTGATTCCTGCTTTAACAGCCACCTTTCAGCACCTGTAATGAAAGAGCCAGAAAACGTAGGAACGTTTGTCAGAACGAATGAGAAATCAGGTGATGGACAAGCTCTGCCTATGGGTAGCTGCCAGATCCTTCCCTGTATAAGGCTGGCCCTGCTCCTATGCTCGTCCTTTAATCTAGTCAGTGAGCACCCTGTCATAAAAGTTATTAGAATAGTCTAGAATCCTTTCTAAACCATGGCTGTATTATTCCCTAGGACCTCGTTCTCTCAAAACCTGATGTGAAGGTAAGTTTTCCACACTAATGCCCTACTTCCCCTAGTGAAACTCAAAATCCATATCAACGTTCTCCTTTTTAAGTATAAATACACGTTCAACTTTGGTTCTTCTCTCTTCACCCTGGAAGTTCAGGGTCCTATTATAAGTCAAATCTCTCAGTCCCACGGGACCTGTAGACAATGCATGGAAATCTCCTTACGGCAACCAGATTCTCTGTTACGTACTGAGAAGTGCCTTTAAGAGAGCTCACGGCACAGCCATGAGGGCAAGACCTTGGCCTTAAAAAGCAGCTTTGGCTTCTCGACAACATATACTAGCCTCAGTTGTTTCACCCTGAATATTCACATATTTTCCTGTAGAGGTGCTGGCCCTGAGTTCTTCACTCAGCTCCAGCCCTTGTGTTCTCTTACCTCTTGGCATCCCGTGCCTTGGAGCCCGGTAACTAACCAGAGCTCTTCAGCTCACCCCAGTCCCTGCCTTCCAGACTGACAGTGGCCAGTACTGGTGGACACCTGGTAATTACTGAGTCTATGCCCTCTGAGCAGATTTGACCTTTGTCTGCTGCTGCTCTTACAGAGCTGGTCTGGATTTGGTCTCACCGTGACCTACCCACAGTCTGAAATGGTACTTCCGTGCTCTCAGTGGTTTATGACGTTCCTCTTCTGGGTATGGCCTGTTCCTATTTCCTGGTTACTTTGCAGGGAGGAGGGATAGGCCAATGGAAGTACTTTCACCATGAAACATCCCTGTCTTTTGAAGGCATCTCTTAGCCAGCTGATATCCTCCAGCTAATGAAAGGGTCAGCATTTTCTTGAAACATTGATAGAAGAAGAATTTCCCTATTTTATTTATTTATTATTATTATTTTTTTTTGGCTGCACCGCACAGCATGTGGGATCTTAGCTCCCCAACCAGGGATCAAACCCACACCTCCTGCAGTGGAAGCGCGGAGTCTTAACCACTGGACTGTCAGGGACGTCCCGAATTTCCCTATTTTATGGTGCTTCTGCCCTGTCTGCCTCAGTCCTCCTGACCTAATGCCACTTTGATCATCTACTTAACGATCCGTCTATCTTTCACTAGGTGGGTGTCATTTTCTAATTGACTATTGACCAAACAAACAAAATACCATCTGGTGATTTAGAATACAGAGGACTTGGTAAGGGAGAAAGGTTAGAATGGAAGAGTAGCGACCACTCACCTGCTTCAGTAAACATCCCTGCTTGATAACGACCCCTCTGAACTCTTCTTTCAGAATCACATCATCATCACTAGAATTCTCTTCACAGAAGAACCCACTGTCTGGCTATTGGGGAACCAAAGAGCAAGTTTATTTTCCCAGTCTTAGGCATATTGCTACTTATACCATCTCCATCTCCCTCTCCCCTCCAGCCACTCCTTCCCCCTGTGGTTTATTGGTTTCTTCCAACCTGAACTTTAAAGTTTCTGGGTTTGGCCTTGCAGCGTGGCATGTGGGATCTTAGTTTCCTGATCAGGGACTGAACCGGCGCCCCCTGCCGTGGAAGCTCAGAGTCTTAACCACTGGACTGCCAGGAAAGTCCCATCTAGATGCTTATTTCTTGTTGCTAGATGCTCTCTTGTCTCCGCTCAAGTGTGGTTTTTATCAATATCCTTTCATTTTCTTGGGTTCCCCAAGCTATATTGGAAGTCTAGCTCAGCACATCTTTTTTCAAAGCCTTTCTTCTCTTGGGACCTTATGGCCAAATCCCTGAAAGCGGAGTTGGCTAGGTTATAAGACACTGCAGACGACACAATCTCCATGACGCCCTCTGCCACTCAGCTCCTCCGCTTTGAGAAGACCAAAAGCACGTGTCCAGCCACATCCTCTGAGGTCAGGAGGGGACTGGGCCTTGCTCAGCTATAAGAGAGCAATGAATCACACAGAGGAAGAGGAGCCACTGTGCTGGGTATTTTTAGAGTCCCACATTTAAATGGCTATAAACAACCAGATCAAAATTCTGAAAAAAAAAAAAAAATTCTGACAGGGGAACTTCCCTAAAGTGAAATGAAACTCTCTCTGTGACAGTCACTTCATTTTTATAAGCAGCTTCCTTACTTCTGTGCTCTGACCCCAAATCGGAACGAAATTGCCAAAATCCCCCTAGAAATCCACTTTGCCAGATTTCTCATGTAACCCAAGATTAAGTCCGTATTGTGCAAATACAGTGTTTCCCAATCTGTGGTAAGCATGCCACCGGGGAGACTCATGGTGCAGGGGGAAGGAACCTGGATGAACACATTTTGTATTGAGTCACATATTTTAATGTTTATTTGGAAATATAAAACTGGCCCATTGTGATTTTACACATCTCCCTCTAGAAAGGAAGCTCCCGGAGGGCCATAATTTTTGCCTGTTATTTTTCTTTCCACTACTGTATCTCCTTTGTCTAGGTGGGTGCCTGTCATGTCCTTGGGCCTAATAAGTTTGTTTTTTTTTTTTTGTGGTACACGGGCCTCTCACTATTGTGGCCTCTCCCGCTGCAAAGCACAGGCTCCGGACGCGCAGGCTCAGCGGCCATGGCTCACGGGCCCAGCCGCTCTGTGGCATGTGGGATCCTCCCGGACCGGGGCACGAACCGTGTCCCCTGCATCGGCAGGCAGACTCTCAACCACTGCGCCACCAGGGAAGCCCCTGGGCCTAATAAGTTTTTATAAAAGAATTCTTGCTTAGAATAAGAATAGATATAGCAAATTTTTTAAAGTAAATAAAGAAAACTATTCAAGTGAACAATATTTTCCTTTAAACAATCTCACTGGATGTGACAGGCATGGTGGAGGGGGACAGCCGTCAAGTCAGGGATATGGATCAACGCTGTAGGGCTGGGCTCTTTCTTTCACGGCGGATATGAACTGAGACCAACCCAGAACCCACCCAGAGCAGCCCCCAAGCCAGGAGGAGTAGGTGGGGAGCTCTCTCACTCACAAAGTAGTAGAAGGCGTCGGGGTTGTCGAGGAAAGGGTTCTCAGCAGTTCCGTCCACTGCGTATTTGGAGAGGTCTCCAGCAGGCTGCAGGTACCCTTCGTTGAGCAAGGAGGAGGCTATCACCAGGCCCTCCTGGCGATTCCGAACAGATTTATTGGAAACCAGCCAGTCGATGACACAGTTACCTGGATGGAACCATCAGAGGGAATGTTAGCTCTCTTTACCAAAGAACAAGCCACTGACAGTTGCCCCTGGAGAGCTCCGGATGACCCAAGTGTCGGACTTGTCTCATCTTCCCTGTCACTCCAAGAAGGAAAAATGAAATCCGTGGGACAGATACCTGGAAACAAAAGGAACCATGTAAAATGTTTTGAAAAACATCTACATGCTCCTCAAGGAACAAGGCGTGCATAAAGAAATGATTTTTACTAACCCACTCATTTATTCCATTAATGACCTAGAACTTCTGCTAGGAGCTAAGTTCTGTGATGGGTACTGGGGAGGCTTCCTCAGGGAATCTAAAAAGGGGATCTGCGTGCTAAGTGTTGTGACAAGTGCTTTGCTGTGGATGGATACAGGGAGCTGCTGGGTCAAATCTGCAGGAAGGCGTGGAGGGGTGGGTGGGGGCAGTGGGGGCAGGGCTACCGTGTGCGCGCCATCAGGAAAAGTTTCACAGAGGAAGTGACACTGACTGGATGCTTGCCAAGCATCTACTCAGGCAGGGGCCGAGAGGAACCAGCAGGGGCTGAGGGAGCTGCAGTGTGAACAGACTCACACAGGCATGAAGCAGCCCCGCTGGTCGGTAGGGGGAGGAGTTGGTGGAAAGAAGGCAAACAATGACAAGAGAGAGAGAGGAAGGCCCAGTGTGAGTGGGGAGAGCTTTGATGGTACATTAGGATATTTGGCAGTGAAGAGCTATTGCAAGTTTTTAAGCAGAAAACACCATGACAGTACGTGTATGTCCTAAATTTGAATTTGACGATGTCCCTTGCACCGAATGTCACACCTTAGACAAGGGTCTAGCAGAGACCTTGAGAAGCCATTCAAACAGCCTTCTGCCTCAAGAGAGGATTGCAAGGAGCCATCAACTGGATTATTAGCAGGTTATAATGAAACTTTTAATGAAAAATATTCTGTACAACCAACAAAGTCCTACCACATAGCACAGGGCACTATACCCAATATTTTGTAATGATCTATAAGGGAAAAGAATCTGAAAAAGAATATATATATATGTATGTATAAATGAATCACTGTGCTGTACACCTGAAACTAACACAATATTGTAAATCAACTATATTTCAATAAAAATAAGTAAATAAATAAAACAAATTTCTTTCAAACATTTTATACATACATATATATATATATATACACACACACACACACACACACACACACACACACACACACATAGGTATTCTGTACAAATGTAGCCAACCAGGGAGCCAACATAACAGGTCCCAGGTCATCAAAGCAAGAGCAGTAGGATATGCCATCCTTGAAACAAGAGTGAAAGCAGTTGATTAGTGCACCTTCCATGAATTTCATATACAAAATGCTTTGCCCACTTTTCTTTCTCTAGAAGGATAAACTAATTAATACTGCATTTCTGACTTTAATCCTTGTAGTGACCCTGTAAAAGAGGTAGGGCGGTAATTACAGACCTCTTTTAAGAATGAGAAAATTAAGACTCAGAGGGTTTAAGTGACCTTAGGCCCGAGTTACACCTGCAATGGACCTTCACTTAAGTGTTCTAATCCTAGATTCCGTATGTGTTCAGCTAGGCATGCCGAAGCTCGAAAGACAATTTCAGTCTAATCTCCCCATCACCTGACATTCAAGGTCCTCCGTCACATGTCACCAGTGCCTGAGTCCCAGTCTCTGCCACAGGCTTGTCTCTCTGCGGAGACCACCCAAGTCCCACATGAAGGCTCAAGTCACCTGAATTTCTAGAATTTGGTCTGACCTTCAATGGAGAGAACTTAAGTAGTTCAAGCCCAGTACTCTGGGACTCAGTAAGACATTTCACAGGAAATAAGTCTGACCTGGACCTTGTGCCCAGATCTATATCAGAACTTCCCCTTGGTTTCTTTTTCCAGAGGCTTTGTCTTAGTGACCTCAGTCCTACTTGAGTTAGGGCCCTGCCTTATTCTTGGCATCTGGATTCCAAATCTCAACCCTGGCTTTTCTCATGCTAATGGGCTACTGCCTCGACTCTCTGAGGCTGAATTCCCCTGGGATACTACCCACCCCCTCCCCCCATTACCCCAGATCACAGCCTTTATCCTCCACCTTCCTAACCTTGACCTCTACCATTTTTTTTTGTGCATTATCTATTGATTGGACAGCCCTTCAGATTCCATCTGTTGTATCTTCTCAGCGTTTTCCTCTCTTGACCTCTATTGCTACCATAAGTCAGCCATGTCTGACATCTGACAACCTAGTCCCGAACTGTACTTCTCATTTTTTTTCCCCTAAGGAACCATCAGTCCTACCAGGCTGGTCATTTTCTTTCCCTGACGAATATTCTGGAAATCTCAGCCCCATAACTTTGTCCTCACCATCTGCTCAGCCTAACTATCCTTATCAGAACTCCTTCCCACAAACACTTAAAGAAGCTCTACCCATCTTCCAGAGTAGAATTTAGGTATCACCTTCTATTCATCCCAACTACCCCTGAGTTCTTCCTCTTTTCTGAACACAGAATTGATTGTCTGTGCAGACGTGTGACTCCTTAATCATAATAACTGCATTGAGAGCGTGTACCATATAGTGCTTAGCGTGTGTTCTAAACACGTTACAGTTACAGCAAGCCTTCAGGTAGGTGCACTACGATTATCCCTATTTGATAGACAAGGAAAGTGAAGCACAGAGAGGCTAAATTGTTGGCCTAAGCTTTTACAGCTAGTACGCTGAAGAGCTAGAATTTGAACCAAGGAAGTCTGCCTCCAAAGAACATGTTTTAAGCCACTACACCACCTCCCTAAACCCATAATACATAATGCCTCACCCTGTGCAGCCTCAGACATCCCGAATGTTGCCACCTAAATTTTATTGGGGTTCTTTTTTTTTTTTTTTTTTTTTAGTTTTTTGCCATACGCGGGCCTCTCACTGTTGTGGCCTCTCCCCTTGCGGAGCACAGGCTCCGGACGCGCAGGCTCAGCAGCCATGGCTCACGGGCCCAGCCGCTCCGCGGCATGTGGGATCCTCCTGGACCGGGGCACGAACCGTGTCCCCTGCAACGGCAGGCGGACTCTCAACCACTGCGCCACCAGGGAAGCCCTACATTGGGTATCTTGATTCCTGTTTATCACCTTATTCACCTCTGTGTCTATTTCAACATCCTGCCATTTATTGGAAAACAAAATATGACCCTTTGATTGATATAGCTGGAACTTCTGAGATTTTTATCTTGAACGACAAAGTTTTGTTTCACCCTTCTTTCTCCTTCCACGCTGGGGAAGTTCAATGATCATGTCCACCAGCCTGCATTCCGTGACCCCACTCCCCGCCCCCATGCTCTACATCCATCACCCACATGTGAGGCTGAGCGAGGCCTCCATACCGCCTGCCCCAGAAGCCCCACTTCAGACTCACAAAGCCTTTTACCTGTGAAGCAGTGATTGAAAATCTTCTTGTCCTTCTCTAGGTTCAGCTCTTTTACTCCTTTTTCAGTGTCTTTCATGGACAAATACAAGGCACTGCACAGATGAAAACACATGGATGAGTAAGAGCTTTTCAGAATGGCCAGTCCTCTCCTGTTACAGGATACGTTCCACATAAAAGCAAAAACCAGCAAAAAGTAAAAAGACTCCTAGAGAAAGGGGCTCATGTGATATCAACCTTTAGGCAACAACCATCACCTGCAATTCCAGGCCAGTCAACATCAGAGGTCATTAATCTAGGCCAAGGCACAAACGGCTTCCTGCTAGGAGAGGTGTTCACCCTTGCTGAATGTGTGAACTTGAACTTGAAACCTTACCTACTAGGACACACAGCCCGTGCCTTTTCCTACCTACCTATAGATCCTGAGGCTTTCTTTTAAGAGTAATTTATTATGGCTACTTCATAAATACAATGACGCATCTCTCTCTCTCTCTCTCTCTCTCTTTCTCTCTCTCTCCATCCCCCATCTCTCTCTCTGCCAAGATTACCCAAAATGAGGGAATTTAAATTCCACTGCCCCCTCTCCTCAGCTGCTAGACCTTAGAGAAGCCACAATCACTCTTTCAGACCCAGGTAAACATCTTAGTATACCAAGCGCCAGTACTAAGGACCTGGAAGGGTGGATACAGCCTTCAGAGGTGACCAAAGCAGGCCTTGGAGCAGGATCTGTTGTGAGATTTCCTCAAGAAGCAGGGTGGGAGGAGGGAAGAGTGAAGGGAAGCAAACATAGAAAATCACCCTATGGGATGAAGTGAGAGAGTGGCGTGGACATATATACACTACCAAACGTAAAATAGATAGCTAGTGGGAAGCAGCCGCAGAGCACAGGGAGATCAGCTCGGTGCTTTGTGACCACCTAGAGGGGTGGGATAGGGAGGGTGGGAGGGAGGGACATGCAAGAGGGAGGAGATATGGGGATATATGTATATGTATAGCTGATTCACTTTGTTATACAGCAGAAACTGACACAACATTGTAAAGCAATTATACTCCAATAAAGATGTTAAAAAAAATAAAAAATAATTTTTAAAAAAAGAAAATCACCCTAAGTCAGTGGTTTCTGGCAGTCGGATGGACCTCCTGGTAGATCTCCTGGCAAACTTCTGACCTCCTTCAATGCATTTAACGGCCTTCTTGATGTCCCGAACCCAGCCATCTCTCTCCTCCAGGAAGGCTGCCTGGAAGAAGTGGTCCTGCTGTTTGGTCGTAGTGATCTTAAACACAAACTGAAATCAAAACACATCCCATTAGGAATGACTCCTTTCAAGGGGCTGAGGTCTCTTATGAAGTACAGCAGTTGAGCCAACCCTGTTCTGGAAGTGCTTGGCCAAGAAAGACCCAAATGCCCAGGGTAGAGGGTGGGTGGTGTGGAGAGGGACTGGCCCAGGAAGCTCCATTCACATTGCAGGCTATGCATGGTCTCAAGGGTCAGCCCCTGACAAGGTATTCATGGTGGTTAACGACATCAACTCACCATCTTTTTGCCAAAGTCCTGGCAAGGGCTAGTCAGAGTGCTTCCTTTCAGGGGAATCATTCCTTTGGGGCTGTTATCACTTTTCTTCTTATAGAATTCAACTCCGTCTTCTAACAATACAACCCACATGGGTTTCCAGGTGTTGAACATGCTCCCCTGTAATGACAACAGAAAGAGCCGGGTAATGATGTTTTCTAAAACTCTTCTATAGGTGGCAAAGGGCTTGATAAATAGCCTAGCTTTGGCCAGTGTGGACACAGGTGACCCACATTTGTGTGACCAGGCTGCTAGGAAAGCAGCCTTCAGGGGACAAGGGGAATACCATTCTGCTGGAACTTTTAAAAAAAAGTTTTAAGATAAAATATATACACATCCATAATTAGACCATAAGCCTCTCCTGGGCCATTACCAAGAGAATAGGGTGTGAATCTCAACCCTCCTTCTTGTACATTTCAGCTTGACTATCTGTGGCTTATTTTCTCCCAACCCTGCCCATTGTGTTCCATTCAACTTAGGGATGGCAAATAGATTCTACGTCAAGTGCCGACTCAGACTGAAGAGTAGAGGATGCCTGAAGCTGGACTCACTGGAAAAACGCCACCATCAATAGCGTGTGCCATAAATGGTGGCATGCTAGCTGCAGTTACTTCCACCCCTTGGTGTAATCAGATTTTATCTGGATATGAACATCAGGAAGAAACTCAGAGCACAGCCTTGTGTACAGGCATGGCTAAGAGGTATGAAAATCACCTGCAGAACCGTCTCTAATGCCAGCATGACGCTTTCATGTCACTGTAGCCTTTAGGAATATCCTTACTTTAAAAGTTTTCAGTTTGGGTTAATGCCAACTGTCCCTTTATCAACAGATAACCATTCTGACTACATCAAGGAAGTCTCTCTTTTTTATCTATATTTTGGGAGGGTTCTGGAAAAGGAAGAGAACAGGGTTCTATGCCTCTTATCTTTGACCCCACGATGTCACCCTGTCATGACTACCACAAAATGGGATTATCACCCAGTTCCCAGAAGATCCTGCTGGTTATCTTAAAATACAAAGAGCCTCTATATAAAGGTCCAGTTTCCCAAAAGGAAGACTATTTATACAAAGAAGATAAATACTTGTGGGACTATCATTTTGCTTGTCCAAGTGTTTCCTTTGTTTTAGTTACTGGAAAAAAAAGTGTTAAATTAATACACACTATCTCTTTTCTGAACATGCAGAATAATTATTCATGCTAGCACTGAATTATTTCCCTTTCTGAAAAAATGGGCAAGGTCAGACACTATGCCAACACATGAAATAATTTCAATCAAATGTCCTTCTGTTTTACATCTATCAGAGGGAAACTCATAATATAAAGAGTTCCTGCAAACCAATAAGAAAAAATACAAATAATCTATTTTTTTTAATGGGCAGAAGACTGGAAGAGGCACTACATTAAAAAAAAACCTCTGAAAAAGTGTTTAACATCATTATCCATCAGGGAAATGCAGATTAAAACCACAATGAAATACCTCTGCACACCCACTAGATCATCTAAAATTTTGAAAGCTTGAGAAGAGCAAGACTTGGCAAGGACGTAACTGGAACTCCCATACATGGCTGGCAGGAGTGCAAAATGGTACATCCAATTTAGAAAACTGTGGAGAACGTTCTAATTCTTAGAAGATATATTTTGACATATTTAGGCATGAGGGAGCATGATAAGCTGACTTATTCTCAAATATCTCAGCATAAAAATATGTGTGTATATTTATATAGAAATACAGAGATAAGACAAATGTAGCCACGTGTTAACAATTCATAAACCTAGGGAAAGAGTGTATAGGTAGTCATACTATTTGCTCCACTTCTCTGTGGATTTGAAAATGTTCAAAATAATTGGGAAAAATTAATAAATAAATGAACAACACATGATACTACTACATACTAAAATTTGGGATGTGCTTTTAGGGAAATATAGAAGTTGGACTAGATGACTGCTGAAATGCCTTTCAAGTCTCAAATTCTATATTCCACTTCCAACCTATCAAAGATTTATAACTGCCAGAGTCACTCAGGGCTTTTGACCTTGGAACCGGGATAAAATTAGGAGACGTCAGCCAGCACTACATTCCTTCCATAGACCATTAAAATAAAACTACTCCCGGGCTTCCCTGGTGGCGCAGTGGTTGAGAGTCCTCCTGCCGATGCAGGGGACACGGGTTCGTGCCCTGGTCCGGGAAGATCCCACATGGCGCGGAGCAGCTGGGCCCGTGAGCCATGGTCGCTGAGCCTGCACGTCCAGAGCCTGTGCTCTGCAGCGGGAGAGGCCACAACAGTGAGAGGCCCGCGTACCGCAAAAAAAAAATAAATAAAATAAAACTACTCCGGAGCCAACTATTCAAAATGAGTTTGTGCTTTACTAATTCAAATGTAGCCTCAGGGTCTGACAGCTCACTGGGTAGAGGATGTGTCATTTGGGATTCAGGGGCATTATGCCCATTGAGGAGGCTGATACTTGGTAAAACAAGGGAAATCGGACAGTTTATAAAGTGGGACTTTGTTCCAGTCTTGGTAGTGGTTAGTTAGGTTAGGATGATGGAATTCTGGGTCATCTCTCTCCTCTGCACCTGCTGGCTTCTCCCTGGATAACCTGACAGCACCTCCTCTCCATGACCGCTATATTTACCCTTCTCTGTCCTTAACCTTCTTGGTGCTCACCCAAGAGCAAACCCAGAAGTGTGATCACGGACTGCCCATGCTAGAAAGGCATTTAGGATCATCTACCAACATCCTCATCATACACGTAAGAAAGCTGAGGCCACTTTAAGTGACTGGACCTAGTACACCTGACCAGTTAATGTGGGACTGAGATTAAAATCCAGGCCTCCTGATTCCTAATTTTATGTTCTTTCCATTTCCCCTTAGACGCCATCTTCATTTTGGTTCTCACTGAGTCATTCTTGAATATAAATCAATTTTTAGGCCACTTAGCCAGCTATATATATATAACCTCATATATGTGTATATGTGTGTACATAAAATCATAAAACATATCTAAATTGTAAATCACATCATAATATGATCCTATATAATAATATGTTTTATGATACTATAAATATATAAGGTTTATATATGTAAGTAAATATATATGTGGCATATGCCTGCTTTCTTCCATTATAGGCCAAAACCTATACAATTACATTGTCAGAATGGGCAGGTTTTAAATGTTGAGTCAAATTTAAAGTTTCCAAGTGAGTCACTGTACATCATCATGGAAGTGGTTAGTTTAGTGCATAAGAGTCTGACATTGCATGACACCAAAAGAAGAAATCTTAAAGCTCAAGATATTTGACCACTTAAAAAAATTGAATTTCTGTACAGTAAAAAAACAAATGAACAAACAACAACAAAAAAAACCCTGAACAACTGAAAAGCAAATTAAAAGGTATGAATATTTATAATACAGTATCATATAATTAAAGGTTAATATCCTTAATATATTTTTTAACCCTTTAGAATTAAAAAGAAATATACAAACCCTCTCAATTTTTTTTAAATGGACAAACAATAGAAACAGCCAATTCTCAAAAGAAGAAATGCTTGCGTCCAATAAACATAAAAATGTACTGCTTCAACAGCATTTAAACAAATGTAAATTAAACAAAATATAAACTTATTCTTCAATACTTTTTTTTAAAAGATTTATAAAATGCATTGGTGAAGATTTGGGAAAATGGGCGTGTGGGGGAAAAAAATGGAGCTCTATTGGTCAGCAGTTTGATGTGGGCTATCAAAATAACGAAAGTCATTTGTAGGCTATATAAATAGAAGCATAGGAAAGTAACGTTGTAACTTTAAATGGAGCATCACCGGTAGGTGACCATGGAGCTGGGTAGCCCAGGCTTCTTTTTTTTTTTTTTT
>NW_020172812.1:2722204-2746920 GCF_003031525.2 Neophocaena asiaeorientalis asiaeorientalis | reverse complement strand
GTTTTTTTTTTTTTTTTTTTTGCGGTACACGGGCCTCTCACTGCTGTGGCCTCTCCCGTTGCGGAGCACAGGCTCTGGACACGCAGGCTCAGCGGCCATGGCTCACGGGCTCAGCTGCTCCGCGGCATGTGGGATCTTCCCGGACCAGGGCACGAACCCGTGTCCCCTGCATCGGCAGGCGGACTCTCAACCACTGCGCCACCAGGGAAGCCCCTAAACCTCATTTTCTACATCTGGCAAATGAGGATAATGCTACCACCTATTTCTTAGGATGATTGGGAGATTAAATAAAATAATCCACGAACATTGCTCAGGGCAATATCCAGAACATAGGGAGCACCCAATAAATACTATCTAGTCCCTGTAATTCTGTACTTATGGTTGCACCTGGAGAATGAACTTGACCTCAGGAAACCTCAAAGCTACAGATAAAGTGAAGCCTGTTCAAAAGAGAGTGACAGGATGGCATCTCTCTTGGGGAAATTGTTGGAACTGGTAGGTTTTAGCCCAGAAAGGGACAGGCAGGGTAGATAAGGACTGTCTTCAAGGGTGTGAAACATTTCGATTGTTTTGAAGTCTCAGTAGGTGAAAGTTTCAGAAAAAAACAGTTTGCTGCATAACTTAAGGGAGAAAGTTAAATTAGTGAATTCCCTGGCACAAGAGGTCTTCTAGCACGCTTGTGAACAGAGTAGTAAAAGAAATTCAGGCCACAGATGAGAAGTTCAGTTAAACGCTTATCAAAATATGTTACATTCCTTTCAATCCTCAGATTCTACACATCTGTTCTAAAAACGTGTTATTACTATTATGCCTTTAGTCTTCCAATTCCAGGTGCCCTTGCCTTCATCTGAACACTTGGGCTTCACCTGCAAGCAAAAATGAAACAAAACTGCAAAAAAAAAAAAAAACCCTCAAAAACATATTTAACATGAATATCTAAAAGTGACCCCATTAGAAATTATTTTTTTAAGTTACTATAATATGAACCCCCGAGATTTTTTTGGTTTCTCTACAAATAATGATAGATAAAGCAGCTCCCATGCTTCAGACACTGGCCTGGGTGTTGGGGTATAAACATGAACAAGACGCCATCTTTGCTCTCAAGATGTTCACAATCTAACAGGGGGGAGAGTGACCTTGACCTGCAACTCCAGGGCGGTGTGATGAATGCACAAACGGAGACAGGCCTTCCTGTGCATGTGTGGCTTCACAGAAAGAAGCCATGACTCATTGCCGAGGGAGGGGACAGCTTGATTGTGGTGTCGAGCCCCTCCCAGACATCTCCCACCAAGTGAAGACACCTCCTTTCACTTCTCCTTTTCTTCAAACTTCTCTTTTCCTATGTTGACATATAGCTAGAATTTAAAGGAAAACTATATGATGGCCAAAAGGACATATTGAACTAAAGTAGAACTGTGAGTTAGTATCATCTATTCTCCCACACTCATGGGACATGTTATTTTAAGTTGGTGTTGCTTCTATGAAGTCCTTATTTCTGCTACATCATAAATTGCTTCATCTAGTTGGCCAGCCTGATCTATGACATCACTTGTGACCCGATCAATGGTCATTTTGCGCCAGTTTAAATACTTTGAAGGCAAGGAAACGAATCTGTTCGGTAGAATATTTTTTACATAAAAAAATTCTTCCAGGTTGGACAATTTCTCAATAAAAACATATTAGGTTAGCGATAGAAAAATGATACAAAGTGTCTAACAGCATGATTTCTGGAGCCTTAGGGATTTCGGTTCAAATTTCAACTTTGCCTCTTCTAAGCTGTGTGACCTTAGGCAAGCTACTTCATTTTTCCAAAACTTAGTCTCCTCACTTATAAAATGAAAATAATAATACTACCAATTTCCCATTGTTCTAAAGATTAAATAAGATAATACACTTAAAGGGCTGATCACTATGCCTAGCTTGTAGTGGGTGCTCAAAAAATGGTAACCATATAGGCAGATAAGATGACACAGTTTTGTAGGCAATACTATGAAGTCATTCTGGCCTAAGGTTCTCCCGGGCACCACGCATCACAACAGTGCTTTGGAAAAGAAAATCACTGCAATCTGAGCCCATGAGGTCCACGTACAACACGGTTAGGCACAGCTGTCTGTGACACTGGGACCACACTGCTGGGTTCCAGTCAATCTCGGCCACTGAATAGCTGTGTGACCTTAGGTAAGGCCCTTTGCCTCTCTGTACCTTACTTTCCTCCCCTGTAAAGTAAGGGTAATAGTTGTACCCACTATATACATATATATATATATTGCATTAATGCATTAAATGCTTAGATGTGTCCCTGCTGCAGGGTAAGCTCTACATATGTTAGCTACTCTGATGACAATGAATCAATGTGTGCAAATCAAGAGGGATTATTTCATGGTGTCTGGAAGACAAGGTAGCCGTTTGAAAGAATTGCTGGGCAGAGACCCCTGAGTCCTGCTCTCTGTTTTGCCCCAGGCTTTCCTCCTTCTATCAGAACCAGCTTTTTTGCAGCCCTTTTCTTTCCTGACCAAGCCTCTTGTCCTTCTCTTTCTCACCACCCCGATTCCTATGCTGTCCCCCAGCCTCACAGGCCACCTAAATTCCTAATACACTCCTTGGGTCAGTCCTGCCACTCAACATGCTGGCTGTTGTCATAGAAACGAAAGTTGGCTGCATAAACCTCTAGGAATGAGACTGGTTGGTGGCGTGACTTGGTGGAGTCTAGGTTATTGGTTGCGTGTAACCTGCTCCTCTCTCTTTTTTTAAGCTATGATTATAAACATATCCAAATCAGTAGTATATTTTCAAGGACCTCCAAAATATGTTTATTAGCTGGAAGTAACCCCCTAATCAGAGGAAAAGGGAGGTTGAGGTCACTACACACACTCTTGCCCACAGTACAGTTTGTCCAGGCCCCACTCTGGCTCTGCAAAGTTCATCTCACCTCCCTTTTGCTGGCTTGGGAAGCCTGCTTTTCAGAAGGCTGCCTGGGATCAACGAGATGGTGGGCTTTGTGGTTGGGCAAGCCTGGGTTTGAATCCCAGGTTGTCCTCTTACCGGCAAGGCACTTATTCTCTCTGAGCCTCAGTTTCTCATCTGTAAGATGGGGATAAGGGTATAGGGTGGATAGGATTGAATGAGATGGAGTTCATACAGTGGCTAGTTGCTACATGGCAGGCTCTAAGTGCTCTTTTTTTGAAGTCAAAGTGGCAAGACTTTGAGGCAAGAAAATCTGGGTCTTCTTTAGAATGAAAAAGCTGCAAAATGACAGAATCATGTATTTTCCCTCCTGCTCTTAATCATCAACCCTATTTAAAGATCTCAGGAGGGAGGCAAAGGAGGAAACCTGAGCTGTGAAATGTGGACAGTTATCTTTCACAGAAGAAAAGCAGAAACATTATATAGTCGATACCATTGACTACCGACCCCAAGATTACTGACTTGACAAAATCCTTGTACTAGCATATTCTAATGTTATATTTTTTTCCACCCAAAACATCTTTATAGCCAATAAAATTATTTCATAAAACAAGAATAAGGAGAAATATATTCTCTATTACCACCCAGATATCTTAAACTGCGTAAGAAAAAAAGGTGAACTGAGGGAGACATATATTATCGCCTGTCGTGCTTTAACGTCAATGACTATAGTCAAGGCATCTCCCAGCCTTGTCAGAGAAAGATCTTCATGCTCTTTTCTTCACTATTAACTTGGCAACCAATCCAGGAAGCAGGGCATATGACCAATAGCGTCTAGGAGAGGACTGCCTATCTACTGAAGTATATAGCAATACTGATATTAATAATCATTGTGACTTAGGGACCATCTACTGTGTGC
The DNA here is from genome assembly GCF_003031525.2 of Neophocaena asiaeorientalis asiaeorientalis. Lineage (NCBI taxonomy): Eukaryota > Metazoa > Chordata > Mammalia > Artiodactyla > Phocoenidae > Neophocaena > Neophocaena asiaeorientalis. The sequence continues at coordinate 2,743,097 of NW_020172812.1, read as the reverse complement.
TAGGTTCCTGACAAATACTTTTTAACCCATGTATATGAAGTATCTGAAAGAAAAAAGAATGACGTCTAAAGAAGTTAGGAAGTTTAGCACCTTACTGGGAAATTCTGACTTCAGTTCTGCAGCTGGCAAAGGGAATCTCTGAATCAAGCATGTCTTTAAAATAACGAATTAGAGAATCCTAACACATTATAACAGAGAGTGTTCAAAAGGTCCCAGAGAAAAATGCAAAAAGTATGAAGATGTAAATTGTAGACAGGAAAATTATGGGAGATATAAACTGGAAAAATAAATATGAAGTTTCACCATGTTTTTTTCTAGGTACTTTTTCTAGACTGACTTTTACAGGCTATGATCTGAGAGAATTACCCTCACTGATTTAAAAATTTATTAATTTAAGTCCCTATGCTTGCCAACCCTAATTCTTTCATTGTCATATTCTAGTGGGGCAGATTCACTTATTAGAGATTGAGTCTTTTAATCATTTGTAATTTATAGAGTTTAAAATGTAAGTATACAGTATAACAGCAATTTTAATTACAAAATGCTTAAATTGTTTTTTTAAAAAAACAAACAAACAAAAAACCTTTGCAGAAAATGTTTCCATTCACCTGTTCTTCTCAGGATACTAGCCTAAGTGACCAGGAAAGAAATGTCAACATTAATTACTGTTGGCTCTCAAGAGAGTATTAGTGCCTATTGCAAAGAGTCTACATACACCTCTGTGTACATACATGTGTCTTTTCCAAAGGATGTTTCAAAATATGGCTAGCTAGAAAGAATACCAGCTGAGGGCTCATTTATTCTCTGGCATCTACTCGTAACTCTCACGACCATAGACACATTACAAACCCTAACTTAGATTGAATTTACTCAATGAAAATCCCGGTGTACTGGACAGAGCTCAGTGCCAGGAGTCAGGGAGTGAGTTTCTGGTCCCAAATCTGTCACAGCCATGTGACTTGGAGCAGTCACCCAGCTTCTGGGTCTCGGCTTACTCTTGTGGAAATGAGGGAATGAGGTCAGATGGTCTAAGGCCCCTTCCAGATTTAAATCAAAACAGAACCAGGCAGCAATGTGAGCAGTTTAACCTCCTCTTAGTAGAATTTTCAGGTTAAAATGTTAAACCATGGATGGCCTAAAACAGAGTCCCATTATGCTCTCATTCAATTAAAAACTGGAACGTACTGAGTTCAGTTCACTTCTAATGCCCTGAACTCACTTGGGTGACTGTGAGTTACATGTTCATATAGGTGTTGTCCACAGGATGCCAACAAGCCCTATGTGTGAACTCACCCTCTTGGGGAGTATCACAGTGACACAGCATACACCCACCATCAGGAGAAAAACCAGCAGTGCTAACGAAATTCAATTTCCTGATGCCACACCAGTGAAACCAAGCATTTTTGAGTAAACTTGTGCCTCTGTTTTCTAATCTTTAAAATGGTGCATCTACCTACCACCTTAACAGCATGTTATACAAATTCACTGTGAGTGAAGAGATTTCAGTCCAATAAAAAAAGGATGAATAAGGTACCATTACTGTATCATTATATCCGCTCATCTTTAATATTTTCTTCTTCCTCTTTTCCAAAAAAAAAAAAAGAGGGGAAGAAGAATTTAAATAACAAATGAATAGTTTCTCCTAGTAACCTCTATAGAAGAAGAGTTTCAGTCTTCTAGCATAACACACATGTGTGACTCTTGAAAAGGATGCTTTAGATCCTGAAGGATTTCCAGACCCTGTCGTCTGGAATTCTCAGCCCCACAAAATCAAGCTGTGCTGACGCCTGAGCTGGATTCATTCACTTTTAAGAACCAGAAGGCAATGGAACACGTACTGGCTTCTCCGCACCACTCCGACCTTCTACAGGCTGCGATGCTCTCCCGTTTCAGCCCAATAGGTTCAGCAGGTAGAGAGTGCAAAGCTGGACTCCAATCCTCCCCCACCCTATCTCCAGGGACACCCTTGCAGGTGGCACTTTGCTTACCCTCTTCACAAGGTAGCCCTCCCTGATCCGCTTTGGTTCCATGTCGGATGGACAAAGAGATGGCCGAGTCCCCCCGCAGAAGTCGCCTCAGGAGCTCGTCCTCCTCTGAGAGCTGGGGCCGTTGTGGGCTGCTTTTCTAGAGCGAGGGCCCTTTCACAGTTTCCCCTCTGCTGGCAATCGCGTGATCACATCCTCTTCCCCTCACCGGGGTGGAAGATTAGAATAAGGAACTGCAGAGTGAAACAACCCATTCTTTGCTAACATTGGAGATTTGTCAAAAGTACGGTTGGGTCGAATATTTACCTAAGGTCAATTTTTATTATCATAAAGGAAATAATTCTCCTAAAGAGAAAAAAATGGTGAACGGAAAAGGAAAATGAACAAGAAAACCCTACTAGTGGAAATTTTCCTGGCTTAGGAATTATATCCGAGAGTCTAGAAAGGCTGAATCAAAATGCCCAGAAATTCAGAACTGTCTGGTTAGCATAACAAAGGCAACTACTATTAAGTGAATGTCTACTTCTGTCCCAGGTGTTCTCCTAGGTGTGTTTCAGCCTACCTCATTTAGCATAGTTCTTATAAGAAACCCACAGGGGAAAGGATATTGTTGCCTCTATCTTAGACATAAGGAAACTCATGCTCAGAGAAGAAAGCAGTTGTGTTAAGGACCAGAAGAGTAGGGAGGGTGCTGCTACCTCGCATCGGGCCTGTGATCTGTGTCACACACACCACTAACCCCACAGTAGAAAGAAGTTCATACCCAGACATGTTTGAGAAATTGTGTGTTACAGTCCCCGTTTGCTGGCTCCCTTTCAGCTTAACAAATTAAAGACCCTCCCAAAGCACTACAACCGAGAATCCTACTGTAATGGTGGTTAATCCTGTGTTTTTCAAATTTATTTGACCACATAATTCTTTTTTTGAGCAATTGCTATCAACATTCTTGTGATGAGTTAAAGTGGAAAAAAACCCCTCAAAAACATATTTAACATGAATATCTAAAAATGACCGACCCCCAAAAGAAGTCCTAACCCCCAGTACCTTAGAATGTGACCTTATTTGGGAATAATGTGCTGTAGATGTAATCAGTTAGGATGAGGTCATACTGGAGTAGGTGGGCCCTTAATCCAATATGACTAGTGTCCTTAGGAGAAGAGGAGTGAGACACACAGAGAGAAACAGAGGCATAGATGGGAGGAATACCTCTACATACCAAGGAATGCCAAGGATTGCCGGCAAATACCAGAAGCTAGAAGAGGCAGGCCGGGATTCTCCTCTAAAGCAGCCATAGCGAACACGGCCCTGCCAGTTGATTTCAGACTTCTAGCCTTCAGAACTGTGAGACAATACATTTCTATTGTTTTAAGTCACCCTGTTTGTGGTGCTTTGTTATAGCAGCCCTAGGAAACTAATACACGTCTGAAAAACTTGTATTCTACAGAATAAACTTTGAGAATGTTAACCTGGCCATGTGAAAATGGGCAGGTTATTTAATCATCCGTGCCTCCGTTTTCTCACCTGTAAAATGGGAAAAAATAACATTTATTCAATGGGGTCATTCTTAGGTAAGTATTCTTAAATAAGAATACTTGTAAATGTTTAGAAAAGTGTCTAGAACATAATGTGTCCATAAATGTTAGTAATGCCTCATTTTCAAGGAGTCTCCGTTTCCTTACGGCTAGTCCTTTTCAATGATAAGTTCAACTGAGATTATAGAAGTAACATAGGACTAGGTTTTTGACTAGTTTCCTTCTCCCATTACATCAGTCAGCATTCTTTGGCTGCAGTCACGAAGAAACAAACTCTGGCTTATATAGGCAAATAGGAGTTTACTAGATGAATGTGGGGTGGCCCTTGGACTTGAAGGAAAAAATAAAGACTCAGGTCTTTGAAAGGATGGAAAACAGCACAGCTGTGGGATTCTACAAAGCGAGAAGTAATGGACGGTCTCTTTGAGACACCAAGTTGAAAGAAGTCCAGTGGTTTTCAGGCTCTACAAGAGTTTCCACTGACCGGGCCTTTGGTTGGCCTAGCTTGGCTTAGTGCTTACCCCTCAGCCATCGGATGGGGGGAGCACATGAACGAACAGCCCCATCCAGTCGGGGAGGGGCTCATCCCCCCAGGGTAAAATCAAGGCACTCTTAACAGTAGAAGAGGGAAGGGCCCCTAGGCAGGCAAAAACAACAGATGTCCACAGAAGGCGTGTCAGGAGCCAGAAAGTCAAGGGCAGGGAGAAGATCTGTTCTTGGGGTTTTCTAAGAGCCTCCTGATTCGCTCTCCTCCTTCCTTCCAGCTGTGGATCTAACCCATAGTCACTGCCCCTCTATTTTTCACTTTTCATCTTATCCTAATCGATTCCTTAGAATCATAGATGACTTGCCATCAGTTTCTCATTGCACCAAAATCAGTAAGAAATTAGAAAGTTTTGGGGGATAGGAATAGAAGAATCTACATTTGATGGCACCTGAGCAAAACAGAAACAAAGAAAAGGAGGACTGGCAGGTCCGCGTTGAAACAAGTATTTTGCTGCGTTGGTGTTTGTAGAGGCAATGGAAACTGTTCACAGATTTACCAAGTCTAATTTCATGGCTAAATGTATCTCTTTTTGTTTAATTAACCTAGTGACTTCTAATTTATAATGTTTTCTCCTTTTGTCCTAATATGACCAGAAGTCTTAACGAATCCTTACTCTGAAATATCGTATCTCTTAGATGCCTACAGGGTAAAAGCACCCCCTGCATTCTGAATAATTCTTTTCAAGAAATATGTATTGAATACTTACTATGTGCCAGGCCCTGGACTAGGTAAAAATCTCTTGCCACCAACGAGCTTCCCAAATGTGTTAATCAGGTGAGCGTTACCACGGCTGGATTAGATGCTGCCACCCCTGCCTCTCCGGTCAGGGGTCACAATGCCTGCTTAGCGACCCCTAGTGGTCACTAGGGGGAACTGTCTGAATCAATGACATATTAGGACTTCCTTCTCTTACTGGACGGAGTCTGAGCAAATGCTCTTCTGCTCTGATGGATTCTATTCCCAGATCAGATAATTAGAACCTCTTCCAATATCTTTTTTATGTGTATATTTCTAGGCTTACTTTAAAAAATCTCTTTCTGTCCTCCTTTTAATTCTCTCACATTGGATCAATACCTTGGAAACAATTCTTACAGTACATTTTATTGGTGTAAAGAATATTTAAGACTTTGGAATAAGCAAAAAAGATTACTGCATGTCTCCAGTGGAAAACTAGGCATCATTTACAGCACACCTTTCCAGGTTATCTGATTCTATGGAGTTTGTGCTTTCCATGTATTTGAATTGTTGTACAACTCTATAAATTGTGGATACCTGATAACAATGCAAATAATTCTTGTCTATGGACATGCAAATAAATTCTGTCTGGTGGAGGTTCAACCCCACCCTACTCCCCGTGGAAAAAGCCAGTTTTTTGTCCATTTGTAAATTGATTTTACCATTCCTTTACTCCATATCAATTTGTCTTTGACTTCTCCTTTGAACCAGTTGTGACAGCTGGCTGGCTCCCACTTTAATTCATGAGCTAAATAAAATTTTCCTTTTATTGTATGTGAGTGATGATTTTATTTTGAAACGTTTTAAATGTTTTTAATTTAAAATTTTAAAAACTTATTCTTCAGCATTGGTAACTCCAAAAAAGGCTTACATCTAGCTGAGAAATATCGGAATACGGTTAGTACTCAACCTAAATGAAGGTGTCAGAACCAGAGAAAAGTCTGAGGTTTACCTACGTGCAAGCTTACAATTAGTCTGTACAGTTTTGTCGGAAGCCGCTGGAAGACACCAGACTTCCGGACCTTACAATTTGACAAAGGACTTTGTTACTCACAACACAGTAGGCAGGATAGGCTTCATGTCTGTATTGTTCCTCTTGTCCCCAATTGCTGTGAGAAAAGACGGAGCAGCCTAGATGGATGCTGCACATACAGGAGCTTACTGAGCCCAAATCTTTGACCATGGGCTGCAAGCAAACCTGCCCAAACTTTGCCTCAGATGGAGACATTATCCTTATTATACTGGACAGTAAACAAATCTGCCCTCGCACTGCAGAGAGACCCTATCTCCATCTCCCAAGGTTATTGTTCACTGGACAAACAAACATCCTTGAAAAGATAGTGTCTCTCCTTGCCAATTGTAAAGAAGCACAAGAGATCCATGGAGAATTATCTCCCAATGAAAGAAAAGCCTTAAGTTGTTCATTTCTTTAAACCCATTAGAGAATATCTAGTTGCTGCCCAGTGGGCCTCCAGCTCAAAATGCATAACTGAGAGCACATATTAAGCAATTCTTCCCAACAGACACAGAACTCATGCGGAAATGATAAAAGAAATATAAAAGTATATATATGCATATACCCATTTGTTTCACATGTATTTTCTTGCTGTCAACTGAGAGCCTAGAAGCAACAACACCCTGGTAGCAGCGTTCACAGTGCTATGGACTAAGTGTTTATATGTCTCCAAAATGTCGAAATTCTAATCCCCAATGTGATGGTATTAGGAGATGGGGCCTTTGGGAGGTAATTACTCCATGAAGGTAGAGCACTCATGAATGGGATTAGTGACCTAATAAAAAGATACAAGAGAGCTTGCTTTCTCTCTCTCTGATCTTCTGCCATGTGGGGGTAAAATGAGGAGACAGCAGTCTGCAACATGGGAGAAGGCCCTCATCATAACCCAACTACAGTGACAACCTGATCTTGGATGTCTAGCCTCCAGAACTGTGAGAAATAAATCTCTGTTGTTTATCAGAAACTCAGTCTGCAGCAGTTTGTCAAAGCAACCTAAACTGATCAAGACGCTAGTGCCCAGATCTTGATACACTATCTCCAATGAAAGGAACTAGGGGTCCTCGGAGAAACAGATGATTCTAAGACTGGGACAGGAAATATACAAGATGAGCCTGGAGCATCTTGTAGTGCCAGAAAGCAAGGAAGTGCTAAAAGTTTTTTAAATAAATAAATAAGACCACAATGATGGGTTATGTCAAAGGGACACAGGAGCCAACGGAAAGAGATCCCAATGGCCAAAGCTGGAACAATTCAAACAACAAAATAGATAAAGCACTATTGGACTATAGCCCAAAGAATAAAATAGATAAATAAATGATTGAACAGGTAAATAAATGAGGGAGAAAAGGCAGATCTATCCCAAGAATTCCAACTAATTTGTGTAAACACTCCACCCTCAAGAAGATGGAGCCTAAATCCCCACTCCTTAATCATGGGCCGCTTATAATAACTTCCTTCCAAAGAGTACAGCATGGAAAGAGGAAAAAAAGAGTACGTTTATGGTGGAGAAAACTGACAGACACAGCCTCAGCCTGGTGATCAAGGTCAACATCAACGGCGATAAGTCAGGTTGAAAGTATGCACTCTTGATATCTGATCGTGTGGCAAGCCTCAACTGAGGAACGTTCTGCAAACTGCTTGACCAGCATTCCTCAAAACTGTCAAGGTCATCAAAAAACAAGGAAGTTCTGAGAAATTACCACAGCTAAGAGGAGCTTATGGAGACATGAGGACTAAATGTAACATGGGATAGGATCTAGGACACAGAAAGGACATTAAGGGGAAACCAAGTAAATCTAAAGAAAGTATCGACTTTAGTTAATAATAATGTATCGATATCAGTTAATGAATAGTGACAAATATGCCATATTAATGTAAATGTTAATAATAGAGGAAACTGGGTAGAGGGCATATAGGAACTCTCTGTGCTATCTAAATTTTTCTGTAAATCTGTAACTATTCTAAAATGTATTCAATACTGTGATAAAAAGAAAGCATTTCCGATTTATCTTCACCTTCTTAATTTTTATCCCATTCAGATGGAGATTCTGACGGAAAAAAATTCCATATTGTTAGGTTTACATCCTATTTGTTCAGAAAGGCTTTAAATTCATTCAGGACTGTTTTGCAGTGGAAACTTCATTTTGTCAGTTTTTCCTCTCCCCCTAAAGATTATGGAGGTAAGAGAACACTGTTTTTTAAAAGTGTACCTTTGTGATCTCAAGATTTTAATGCAGTGTGTAAGTCTCTAGTTGTCTAAAGATGGAAAGCACTCAAATTTCAGATTTTTAGAGATATTATTAAATAAAGGTCTTACACCAACAATGACAACCAAAAACTAAGAGGATAGGTCCCCAGAAGAATCCCACTAATACAGCCAAGCTGAGAGGACTAGCTATTCGAAGTATGGACTGCTGAAGGTCGATGCCAACCAAATCCCAGTCCTGCCAACACATTCGGAGAAGTGCAGGAAAACAAGCACCGTGGAACAGCGCTGCTGGGCACTTACTGTCAGCCCACTCCTTGTACAGAGAGTGGATCTGAAGGAGGAGAAGGGGCAATGCTACTGCTGCCTGTAGATAGGGGCAATTGTTGGATGAAAGGGTGGGCGAGCGGGAGCTGCAGGCTCATAGAACACGTGGGCAGTTTGCCACGGCAGCAATCGGAGGTTGAGATTCAAGGTGTCTGACAAGACCTCCAGCATTGCTGCCCTGGGGAAGGGATGCCTTTTTCTTGTATGCAATAGTACCCTCCTCCAATTAAAGCGCCGTGATCCTGAAGTTGCTCGGCCCAGAGCGGGTGCCTTTTGCCATGAACAATAGACCCTTCACAGGTTAGCTGCAGCCCAAAGGAATTCCCCAAACAACTGCCAAGCGGCAACTCAAACAGAACCTTGGAGAAGCTCCTCGCTTCCCTTTCCTTGCCGCTATCCCAAGCAAGTAGGCTTCTGGTCTTTTAAAACAAAACACTAGGAAATCTAACATTTTTTCTACTTCCTTGAAATGGGCTTGAAAGATATGAACAGGGATAGAGCTCATTTCAACTCTGACATTGAGAGATATAGAGCTCTCTCTTAAAGAACAATGAGCAAACAAAAAAATCAGTACATTTGAAAAGATTTGATAGTGCCAATTGTAACACGTTCTTGAAGGAGCTAGACCCAGTAGGGTACAATCACAAAGTACCTATTCTTTTTCTCAATGCTCCACTCTGACAATCAGTTAGTTCCTTGTCGGCCCCTTGGGTGAAATCTTGGGCAGTTTCCACGTATTTCCCAAGAACTCTTAGCTTTAAAAACAAACAACCCAAATCAGGCTAACAATCGTATTAACTATAGTCCAGTCTAATATTAAACACTCCAAACATTTTTGTTTAACTTACAGAGTTTCCCCAGCCCCAATTTGAACCCTGGAGTGAAGAGGGAAGTTTCTGATCAGTTTCTTCGCCCTATTCTTCTCCAATCTTATTTGCTAGGTCAGGTTTTCTGGACTCTCTGGGATCTAGGGGGGTGGTAGATATGGCGAAAGATACATCATCAGGCCTGACCCTGGGTCAAACATCTGGGACAGCTGCCTTAGCTCCTGGGCTTAGGGGGAGGGGAGAGACTATTAGGCACTCTGCCTTAATTCCTCAGTTTTGTACATCATTAAAACTATTTGAAAAACTCTGCTTTTCATGATAACCTAAAGGGCATGAAAGATGCCCTAACGGTGCAGATTCCTTTCCAGTGGACTCACTCACCGTGAGCAGCCCTGCTCATTCAGTTGCGCTGAGCCCATTTGTGTCAGCCCTGGACTGGGTCCTGCCTGACTGGCACAGCTACCAGCTGGCACTGGCGCTTGGCAGATGCACTGTGGCTGGCTCCTCCTCTCCCAAGATGTACATCCTGGTTCCGCCATTGCTGATGATGGCAACAATCCCCTCCATGTGGACAAGGTCTCCCTCCTGGATGTTCCCTGCCATTACCCCGCAGCCTCTGGAGTGAGTTTCACCAGATAAGCTGTCCTTAAAGGGTCCCTTCATCCTTCCTGTTGATCTCTGTGGAAACGATCCTTCTTAAGCTACCCCAGTCAGGCTTCCCCTCAAGGGGTCTGCATCTGGCCCCAGAATCCAAGCTCTTGGGCCTCCAGGTGGAGAGACTGCAGCTTTGCTCCAGTACATTTCTTTCATCTCTGCCTCCTAGTGAGAAGTACTCCACCCATGGGCTCCCTTCTTTAAACACTTCTGGTTTGGAGCACTCTGAAAGTACCTCTGAATTCTCTCCACTTGGTCCAAGGTGAAGGGAGCATGTCCTCCCTTTCCAAATGGGGGATGGGGAAGTGGGATGGGAGTACAGCACACGGACAGCTTTCCAAGGAAATCTCCCCAACCTTTCCAATCTCAATACTCAGGCAGGAGCCGGGCGATCACTGATGGGAGTAGAGCTTGTTTGCCTCTTTTACAAGCGCTCTGTGAATAGTCTAGCACAGGGGTCAGCAGACTACAGCCTGTAGGCCATAGCCCCCTTACTACTTGTTTTTCGTAGGGCCTATCAGCTGAGAATGGTTTTTCCATTTTTAAATGGTTAAAAAAAAAAAAAAAAAGGAAGATTTTGTGACATATGAAAATTTTATGAAATTCACATTTCAGGGTCATAAATAGGTTTTACTGGAACAGAGCCACTTATTCATCTCTGTCTTGTTTACGGCCACTTTTACATTAAAAGGTAGAGTTTGGCAGTTGTGACAGAGAGCATGTGACCCACAAAACCTAAAATATTTACTCTTTTGCCTCTGACAGAAAATGTATGCTGGGCTTCCCTGGTGGCGCAGTGGTTGAGAGACCGCCTGACGATGCAGGGGACGCGGGTTCATGCCCCGGTCCGGGAAGATCCCACATGCCGCAGAGCGGCCGGGCCCGTGAGCCATGGCCGCTGGGCCTGCGCGTCCGAAGCCTGTGCTCCGCAACGGGAGAGGCCGCAGCAGTGAGAGGCTCGCATACCGCAGAAAAATAAATAAAACAAATAAAACAGAGGCTTAAACAAGATACATTTATTCCTCTCTCATATGACAAGCTGAACCTAAACAATCCAGTGTCGCAATACAGCTCTGGGGGGTTGGGATCCAGACCCCCTTTGATCTGGTTGTTCTACGTCCTTGACACATAATTTCCATCCCATGGCCTGACATGCCTGCTCCAGCTCTCACCATAAGGTGGATGTTTTTCAAGGCTGCCCATAACACAGACCCTGAAATCTCCTTTCACACAGATGGTGTATTCAAGCTCCAGCTCCCACCATAAGGTGAATGTTTTTGAAGGCTGCACATAACACAGACCCTGAAATCTCCTTTCACACAGATGGTGTATTCAAGCACCACCCACGCGCACTCACATCAAATTTTGTTTCCAAAAACAAGAGTAGGTAGGAGGCAGGATGTGGTCCAGAACAAGGAGAAAGGGGCCTTGTGAGATACAAGTGTCCTACAGACTCAAGGGTCCCATTAGAGACTGACCAGCACATAAATGCCATATCCCACTGTGATGCACGGGCAAGTTTAGGATGGAGGAAGGGAGTTTTCTAAATAAGCAAGGTCAGAAAACTGGGTGGGGCTTAAAAGAGCTCAACAGGCCTGAACACAAAGCCTTGTGACTCCTGCAGTTCCTAGCAAGGTCTTCCCAAGCCCTTCTGAGCTCAGCCAACCCTGCTGAGAGCTCCTCCATTTGGGAAAGGTCCTCAAAGTGGGAGATGCTGGGAAACTGTAAGAACACAGACTTTGGAGATAGATTCACTTTCAGATTCCAGCTCTACCTCTCACCTTGGGCAAACGGCCTGACCTCTCTGAGCCTCCATTTCCTCATCTGTAAAATGCAGATAGCGACGGCACCCACCTCTAGGACTATTGTGAAGATGACAGGAGATGTTGGGTGATGCCTGCAAAGAAGGCCGTATGGAAGAGTGGCGAAGATTATGGCACCAGACCCAGCTGTCTGGGTTCTAATCCCAGCTCGACTATTCCCTAGCCATGTGGTCTAAGACTCTGTTTCCTTGTTTTTAACACTAGGGTAATAATAGTCCCTGCCTCGGTTATTATATGCCAACTATTATATATAGAGTGGACAAACAACAAGGTCCTGCTATATAGCACAGGGAACTATAGCCAATATCCTGTGATAAACCATAATGGAAAAGAATATGAAAAAGAACGTATATGTATGTATAAATGGATCGCTTTGCTGTACAGCAGAAATTAACACAACATTGGAAATCAACTATACTTCAATAAAATAAATTCCTAAAAAATAAATAAATAAATAAAATAATAGTCTCCATCTCATAAACTTGCTATGGGAAGGAAATGAGGTAATGTATGCACAGCTCTTAGGTGAGTATCTGGTATGTATTGAATAGTAAGTGCTTAGTAAATACTAGGGTTTTTTTTTTTTAAGTGAAAGCATAAATGACAAACTGGAAAAATATTTGAAATAAGTATGAAATACAAAAAGTTACTCTTCATAATACAGGAAGGACTCCTACCAATCTAGTAGAAAAAAACCCAAGAGAAAAAAAGGGTCAAAAGATATGAAAAAGCATTTCACAAAATAAGTATAAATGACCAATAAAGATGAAAAAATTCCCACTTCAGTAGTAATTTTAAAAATGCAACTTAAGAAACAGCAAGGTTTTACTGTATAGCACAGGGAACTATATGCAATATCTTTTGAAACTATAATTGAAAAGAATCAGAAAAATAAGAATATAGATATATACATACATATGTATAACCGAATCACTTTGCTGTACACCTGAAACTAACACAATACTGTAAATGAACTATACTTCAATTAAAAAATAAAATGCAACTTCAAACAATTAGGATGTGCCATTTTTTGCCCATCAGACTTAAATTTTTTTTTATAATGGTGAGAGCATGAGTGCACTTCCATATACTGTTAGTGAAAATATAAATTAGTAAAAATCTCTTTGGGGAACAATGTGGCTGGTACCTCTCAAAATTTAAGTGCGCAAACATCACCATTGACGATATGTGAATGAATGAATGAGTGTAGATATGTGCCAGTAAAATTTTCTGTGTGAACTCTGAAATTGAGTTTCATACCATGTTCGTGTATCACTAAATATTAATCTTCTTTTGATTTTTCTATTAAAAATGTCTTAGCTTGCGGGCCATTTAAAAGCAGGTGGCAAGCCCAGTTTAGCCCATGTGCCTGCCCTTTTGTCCTCTCCTAATCTGAGGGAGGGAACTCCTACTTTTTGCAGGTTAGGGGAACAGGCTACAGTATGATCCTTTGTCCTTAACTCTAGACAGCAACAGAAAACCCCTCAACTAAATTTCTAACAGTTTTCTCAGCACTCTGTCATATGCATACACTATAATAAATATAACAAATTTCTTTTTTATAGTTTTGGGGAACAGGCGACATCCCTTAGAGATCATCCCAATTCTAACATATTTGTAAATATACTCATGGATTTTTTTGGATTATCAAAATAGTACAAACCAGTAAACATTTTACACAGTACAGAAAGGAATGAAATAAATATGGAAATGAAATAGGGTGAATTGATATTTTAAGTGTTTTCCATTAAAAGCGTGATTTTATATTTCAACAGGGTCTTTTTCATCACATCAGAGCAGGTAAATGCCAAAGTCTCAGAACTGCCTTCTTCTAGGTGCACTGCTCAGGAAAGTGGAAGGAAACACACAAAACTGTTAACCTTGGGGATTCCCAGGCGGTCCAGTGGTTAGGACCCTGTGCTTTCACTGCAAAAAACTAAAAGCTAAAAAACCAACCGAACAAACAACAAAAAAAAAACTGTTAACATAACCCCAAATGTTTTAGGAAGTCGGGGAAGTCAGAAGGCTTTCACCTTCCACTTTAATCACTTATGATTTGAACTTGTTACAGTGTGCATGTATTCTTGCAGTAATTACATATAAATGAAGTAAGCATTTACTTTAATGATTTTTTCAGAGTTGTCAAGAGCATGGTAGGAGTGTAAATCAATCCCACCATTGCAGAGGGCAACTAGATCGTGTATAGCAAAAGCCTTAAAAAAATACAACTCCTTTGACTCAGCAATCAGGAATTTTCCCCCTTAAGGAAATAATTATAGTTGTGAGGGGGAAATATAGCCATGAGGATGTCCTGTGCAGTGTGGTTTATAATATGGACCTCCATATCCACAGGTTCCAAATCCAAGGATTCAACCAACTGCAGATAGAAAATACTCAGAAAAAAAAATTCCAGGAAGTTCCAAAAAGTAAAACTTGAATTTTCTAAGCACCAGCAACTATTTACATAACATTTACTTTGTATTAGGCATTATAAGTAATCTAGAGATGATTCAAAGTATACATGAAGGGCTTCCCTGGTGGCGCAGTGGTTAAGAATCCGCCTGCCAATGCAGGGGACACCGGTTTGAGCCCTGGTCTGGGAAGATCCCACATGCCGTGGGGCAACTAAGCCTGTGTGCCACAACTACTGAGCCTTCGCTCTAGAGCCCATGAGGCACAACCGCTGAGCCCGTGTGCCACAACTACTGAAGCCCGTGTGCCTAGAGCCCGTGCTCCACAACAAGAGAAGCCACCCTAATGAGAGGCCTGCGCACCGCAATGAGGAGTAGCCCCTGCTCACTGCAACTAAAAAGAAAGCCCGCGAGCAGCAACGAAGACTTAACGCAGCCAAAAATAAATAAATAAATGTATTTAAAAAAAAAAAGTATAGAGGAAGATGTGCATAGGTTATGTGCAAATACTATGCCATTTTATATAAGGGATTTGAGTGTCTGCCAATTTTTGGTATCTGAGAGGGGTCCCTGGAACCAATTCCCCACGGGTACCAAGGGACCACTGTAATGAGAAGTTAGGGGGAAATCTAAATGTGCAAGGAAAAAATGTTGGTTAAATGAATTACAAAGCATGTATAGACTGAAATAAAGGCATTCAATAGAAATAAGTGGGAAAAAAAACAGGAGTGAACCAGTTCAAAACTTTATGTGCTAATTTTTGCAGAACAAACTTGGATTTTTTTTTTAAAGGGAACTTTATTTTAATTTTTTTTTTATTTATTTTTGTCTGTGTTGGGTCTTCGTTGCTGTGTGGGCTTTCTTTAGTTGCAGCGAGCAGGGCGCTACTCTTCATTGTGGTGCGTGAACTTCTCATTGTGGTGGCTTCTCTTGTTGCAGAGCATGGGTTCTGGGCACGTGGGCTCAGTAGTTGTGCGCACGGGCTTAGTTGCTCCCCGGTATGTGGGATCTTCCCGGACCAGGGCTTGAACCCGTGTCCTTTGAATTGGCAAGAGGATTCTTAACCACTGCGCCACCAGGGAAGCCCCAAACTTGGAATTTTTATTAGGCTGAAAAGTTGTTGAGTTCTGTGATGATCTAGGTGCTGTGGAATCAACTGTCGATATTTTAATAAGAGCATGTTTAATAATGGTCTATAAAAATTTTAATAGTAACAGGTATAGATTGCTGGAGATTTGGGGGTACAGCTTTGATGTCCAATGAACAGATAAATATGCCCTCTGATTTGGTGTTGCTTCAGCTACACTGAAGGCTCCAGAAGACTAAGCACAGCTTGTCAGGGACTGGCAGTGGCACCCTCTGCAAGTGGCTACGCAAGTGGGGGAAGTGCTTTCAGTGCAGACATCAGCACCTTTGGCATTACGAATCCCCAGCCTGAATGCAGCAGACCTAGGGAGGCATGGCCTGCTGCGGTGGCAGCCTGAGCTGCAGGAGAGAATGTTAAGAAGGGCCAATGGGGGAAACACACGGTAACTGATAGAGCTGTCCATGAGTCCCCATGAATCATTTCCTGCAGAATTTCCAAAATACACAGGGGACCAGAGAAGGGAGCCAGAGCTCCCATCACAGAAGGTATGTGCAGAGCTTGAGAAATACCATGTATAACTGTTGTTGCATAGCTAGATTTTCCCCAGACTTGCAGGGCTGGGGATACACAAGTTCTATATCTACATCGCGGTCACTTGATACCAAGTGTATCTTCAATCTTCAACTTGTTCAGACAAGTTCTTTCCTAAAATGAGCTTCTGAAGATATAGCTGCTTGGAGTTCCAGTTGTCAACTATCCTTCTTACATTTCCTGCCCATGTCTAGATGAGCTAAGTGGCATTAAGTGTAGCTGAGGTCACGGAAGAGATTTTTAAATAAGCTATTTTAAAAGTTACTGACCTCATCAACTCAGAGCTGTTATTCCCGGGTCAGCACAACGTCCTCTCTGCAGCAGCGGTAGTGGTTGCTGATTACTGCCTGACTGTGCAGGACCACAGTGGGTACCAGATCTGAGTGGGTGCCAGGAGCGCTGTGAGATCTCCCGCCCTCTAGCAGCTAACCTCCCATGAAAGATGGAGGAAAGTGTTTCCCAAAAGAATTAAACCAAGTGAAATATCAGATCCTGATTTGGTTCTGAAAATATTTGACAAATTAGAAATAATAAATATACATTTCGTTCCGATTCAAACTGACTTCCCATTTCTTTCAAAAGACACCTTAGGGCTTCCCTGATGGCGCAGTGGTTGAGAGTCCGCCTGCCGATGCAGGGGACGCGGGTTCGTGCCCCGGTCTGGGAAGATCCCACATGCCGCGGAGCAGCTGGGCCCGTGAGCCATGGCCGCTGAGCCTGCGCGTCCGGAGCCTGTGCTCCGCAACGGGAGGGGCCACAATGGTGAGAGGCCCGCGTACCGCAAAAAAAAAGACACCTTAGTCTCATTTATAGGGGAAAAAAGTTAAAATTGGGGTTTATTTAAATATTTAGCAAATAACTCTGGGAAGGGAAACTGGACCAAATAACATCTAAATTCCTTTCTGACACCTAGATTCTATGAAATGAACAGGATTCACTCACATTTGCTTTGTTTGTTTGTTTTTTGACAGTTTGATCTTTTTCAAGCCCCTGGTTTCTAGGATGTTAAGGACAATAGCAAAAGAAATAATTCAGCTCCTCCTGGGAAGGACAGATGTCAATGCATCTAAGACTTACGTTAATCTCCCAAATGCTATAAACCATTTTTTAAATGGCATACTTCTTAACATTTTGATCAACACGAATCAATAATAATAATAATAAGCTAAGATTTATTGAACGCTTACTATGTTCTGGCATTGTGCTAACCCTTCATTTATTTTAACCTCATCTAATCCTCCCAATCTAACGAGGCAACTGTTATTATACCTGGCTTGCGGGTGAGGCAGTGAGCACAGAGAAGTTATGTGACTTGCCTAAGGACCTAGAGATTATCATATTAAGTGAAGTCAGTCAGACAGAGGAAGACAAATATAATATGATATCACTTATATGTGGAATCTAAAAAATGATACAAATGAATTTATTTACAAAACAGACTCAGACACAGAAAACAAACTTATAGTTACCAAAGGGGAAAGGAGGAAGAGCTATAAATTAGGAATTCAGGATTAACAGATACACAGTATTATATATAAAATAGATAAATAACAAGGACCTACTGTATAGCACAAGGAACCATATTCAATATCCAGTAATAACCTATAATGGAAAAAAATCTATATATAACTAAATCACTTTGCTGTACCCCTGAAACATTGTAAATCAACTATAGTTCAATTAAAAAATTATTTAAAGGACAAACATTATTCATAAAAATAAATGAGAACACTCAGATAATAAATAAATAAACAAATGGCTTGCCCAAGGCAGCTCAGCTCATAAGGACAATGGGATGGGATTTGATCCAGATCTGTCTCATTCCAGAGCCTACAAGCTCACACAATACCTGGCATACCGTCCCTCAGGTGCTTGGCAGCCAAGAGAAATCAATTATTAAATTCACATCAACCCCACCCCAAAAAGAGTCACCATTTCAAAAGCAGAAACAAAGCTTCATTGACTCTTCATTTAAAAAAAAAAAAAGCTTACTGTGTTTTTTATACAGAAGTCACTGAATAAAATATCGCTACGATAAATGCAATCTTGGATTTTGTATAGCAATTTCTTAAAATCTCTCAACAAATCTGAGGTAAGGAAATAAATGCTCACCTTCAAAGGGCTCACCCTGGTGGCGCAGTGGTTGAGAGTCTGCCTGCCGATTCAGGGGACACGGGTTCGTGCCCCGGTCCGGGAAGATCCCACATGCCGCGGAGGGGCCCGTGAGCCGTGGCCGCTAAGCCTGCGCGTCCGGAGCCTGTGCTCCGCAACGGGAGAGACCACAACAGTGAGAGGCCCGCGTACCGCAAAAAAAAAACAAAAACCAATAGGTGTTATATATAAAACTCTGTGTCTTAATGCAGAAATAAAACTTGAACACACATACACCTATATAAAATCTCAGAGGAATATCCTTTAAACAATCTTCCATGTAAATTATCTTTCATCAAAGTGCTTAAGATAAAAGTTTAGCAGTAAAAATTTGAGGTTATAATCTTTGGCAAAGGCCTAAAGCGTGTATATTCTAGGTGGCCAATTAAGAGCAGATGTATATGCTCTGAAATTATATCAAGTTGTTATTCAATAAATCAAAGTGATGATAGACATATAGAAAAAGCAGATATATATATTCTACAGATATATATATTCTACATTTCACACCTTATGTCAAAATAAATTCCAGAGATGGATCAAAATATAAATACTAAAAATGATATCTGGAAATTCCTCTCAGAAAATATGAGATAAAATTATTTTTATAATCCCAGAGTGGTGATGCCATAAGAGGTTGATAGATTAAATTACATAAAAGTTAAAAAAAAAAACTATGTATGAAAAAAGCATCACATACAAAGCAAAAAATGTGTCAAATCGAAAAAAATATTTTATTACATATCCCAGGCAAAAGACTTATTTCCTTGATGTACTAAACATTCACACAAAGAAATAAGGTAAAGACAATAGAAAATGGTTAGAGAACATGAACAGGTCATGGGAAAGGAAGTTCATATGATTCTTAAACTTATGAAAAATGTGTGAACCCGAAAAAAGATGAGTGCAATTCTTTACATATCAGATGGCTCAGAGTCAAAAGTTAGATGGCATCCTGTATTGCTGAAGATGTAGGGAAATAGGCACGTGGCTGGTAGGAGTATAAAGGAGAGCAAACTCTACAGAAGAAAATTTGGCTAAATCAAAATTCCAGAAAGCTCATATTCTTTGACCTGGCAAATCTGCTTTTGAGCAAAAATCCTATGGATATACTTACCAGTGTGCGAATAACAAGTATACAAGGACTCCCCTCCTCAAAGTATAAAGTAGCACCTTGCATCATCCTCTATTTCTTTCTCCTTCTTGGTCATCATAGCACCTACCGATATACAATTTGTTTTGTCTGTCTCCCCCTCGAGTGCATGTGTGTCAGTAAAGGGTGAGCAGTAGACTTGCTTGGGGAGCTGATCCTGGGTTTGCTTTCTCACAGCTCTACTTCCTTGCATAAATGTGGACCACTACATACTACATTTTTGTTATCTGTCTTGTTTACTGAGAGAGCAGCAAATGGACACTCAAGCCTTGGGCTGACATAACTGGAATCATATAAAGAGACAGGAGGGGAACTAGGGCAGAAAAGTCTCTTTCTCAAGATGAATCACACATACCCTGACCTTGTTCATGGAAACTATGTTTGCACTCCCTGCTGGATCACTGATGAGCCCAAAGAAGTTTGTGTGCTGCTTTCCATGACCTATTTCCATTGACAGAGTACCCTTACTGCTAGACTCAGTCCCATTGAGTCCTGCCAATTGGATTGCCAGTCTGAACGTGGAGCTACCCTTGGTGGCAAGACAAAGCACCATAAGGCAGGCTGCATGCCCAGCATCTAGAACAGGACCTGGCACATATTAAGAACTCTATAAATAATATTTAAATGATAAATGAATGGATGAATGAGTACGTTGCTAAGTGGAAAAGAGCAGGGTACACAACTATGACACTGCATATTATCCTTTGCGTAAAAAGATTAATATTGCTTCCATCTTCACAGGCTAACTCCGGTCAAATGCACAAATAACTCACACCTTACACTTCTGCATTTGGTGGTTGCAGGGTTTTTTTACGCCAGGACAGAGGTTCTTCTTGGAAAACAGTTGGTGGTCCACTCTACCATATATATAAATATGTGAATGATTAATCAAGGTTGTATATCATAGGCAATAGTGATTTTGAACTAGAAGAGTACAAAAGCAGACATTACTAGGATAGCTCTATTATCTGCTTCCCGAAGTAGAGTGTTCTAGATGCTCTTAGGGACATGAACATGCCACAGTAAGACAAAAAAGGCCCTGAACAAAGCTGGGAGTGGGATGCAGTAGATAGGCGGATGTTAAACAACACAGAAGCATAGTGACCCCACTAAGACAGAAGATTGAAAAGTAATATACCAAAAGTAATTAATCATCTTGGTCTTCCCTATGAAGTTGTTGAAGACCAATCAATGATTTTGAGCGGAGGGATGCTGATAAAAAATAACAGCTTTTAAGGTGTTTGTATTAAGCTTTCTGATCATAGTTAGATAACAGCTAAAAGTACATATATTGAAGCAGAGAAAGACACATTTTTTTCTATTTCCTATATAACAAATGGACAGATGAGGAGACGCTTACAGCTGATCCCAAAATTGTTAAAATTCATTGAGAAATAAACTTAAAAGATAGGGTTACAGCATTGCCTATCTTTATATCACTCAGAATGATCATGAGATTTAATAGAAGACAGTTCCTGCTAACCGGTTATCATAGGGTGGGCTCTGTATCAGGGCTCTAATTCAGGCAATACTTATCTACACAAGTTTTTTTTTTTTTTTATAGACTTTGGCCCATTAACTGCTTATTTTCACCAAATCAAAGGTAATGTACAGCAAAGGAGCTGCAACTATTACAAGGTCTTTCCACTCTGGTTGCTAGCAATGCAAACCATTCCCAGCCTTGTGTGAGTTCCAGGAATTATTCAACCCAGTGCTTTCTGGTGGTTCTTTCCTCATCTCATGGAATTTCACTCCACACGATCAGTTAGCCAAAGGTTCTCAGCGACTGCCCTGCAGATATCCAAAGCATCTTCATCCTCTCTCTCTCTCCCCACCCTCCGTCCCCCTG
>NW_020172812.1:2708347-2722107 GCF_003031525.2 Neophocaena asiaeorientalis asiaeorientalis | reverse complement strand
CTGCCAATCCCCCCCTCACTGATATTCTGCCCTGCAAATTCTAGCCAGTCTCCAATAATTCCGATCTCTGCTCCTCAATCCAGTGTGTCCACTAGGCTCTGTTTCCATTCTCCTTCCTGCACCACAGCCTGGAAGTGGCCACAGACGGCAAGCTGGGACTCTACCATACGGCTCCCCTTGTGTATTTCACAGTCCTATGCTACCTGCCATCCACTGTCTAGCAATAGTTGTCACATATATTTTGTTTAATTTTCTAGTTTTTTATTACAGGAAAGAAATTCTTGTTGCAGTTAAACCTTCATGAGAAGAAACACAAGTCAATACTTTTATTCTTCATAATTTCTCCAAGAGTGATGAAGGGTATCTCCAAGGTCATTGTAAATGGTATTGTGGTCCTGTTTTACACACACACACACACACACACACACACACCGATTCTTATCTTTTAGGGATTCTATTGAATTATTTATGGACTAAGTGATACAATTTCTGGGATTTGCTTCAAAAATATGGGTGAGGGTGAAATTGCAAAGAGGTAAACATTGGCCAAGAATTGATAATTACTGAGGTTGGGTGATGAGTAGTGTCTACTTTTTAATGTTTGAAATTTTCCATAATAAAAAGCTTTCTGAAACCAATTCTAAGAAACCTCTAAGTTTAAGGCCCACTACGTGACTTCTACTATGTCAGCTGAGTAAGAACAAATGAGCTAAGAGCAGGCCTTTGATGGTAGAAAGGGCGGAACACGAAGGCATGTGATGTAAAAAAGAAACTGAAGGAAAGTGAAACAAAAGCTAATGGCAATCTTCAACTGCTACATCTTATCAGTCCAGAAAACAGCCCCTCCTAAAAAGGGGACAAATGAACTTATCTACAAAACAGAAATAGAGTTATAGATGTAGAACACAAACTTACGGTTACCAGGGGATAAGGATGGGGCAGAGATAAATTGGAGATTGGGATTGACGTATACACACTACTACATATAAAATAGATAACTAATAAAGACCTACTGTATAGCACAGGGAACTCTACTCAATACTCTGTAATGGCCTATATGGGAAAAGAATCTAAAAAAGAGTGGATATATGTAAATGTATAACCGATTCACTTTGCTGTATACCTGAAACGAACACAACATTGTACATCAACTATACTCCAATAAAAATTAAAAAAAAAAAAATAAGAAGACAGCACCAGGACTTCCCTGGTGGCGCAGTAGATAAGAATCTGCCTGCCAATGCAGGGGACACGGGTTCAATCCCTGGTACGGGAAGGTCCCACATGCCGCGGAGCAACTAAGCCCGAGCACCACAACTACTGAGGCCTGTGCGCCTAGAGCCCGTGCTCTGCAACAAGAGAAGCCACCACAGTGAGAAGCCCATGCACCACAACGAAGAGTAGCCCCCACTCGTCGCAGCTAGAGAAAAGCCCACGCGCAGCAACAAAGACCCAACGCAACCAAAAAAATTTAAAAATATATATTAAAAAGAAGACAGCACCAACCCAGGCTGACAATAGCTTCTCCACTTACTGTGTGACTGAGAGGTTGCAGAAGCTGTACCCAACACCATGTTGTTACTGCTGCCGTGACTGCCTGGTCCTTATTTTAGAGAGTGAGATTTCACAAATCGCAAAACCAATCTGTCCTGTCACAAACTCTGGCTAAATGGAACCTGGATCACCATGGTAACAGCAAAGGCAGGCAGTGGAGGAGGGATGCTACTTTGTCACAGAGACGAAGAAGCTGGTGAAAAGCAAAAGTCAGAGAAAGCATCCCATCCATCCCTCAAGATCCAGCCCCGAATTCTGCCTCCTCTCAAGCCCCATGGCCTCCTCCAAATAACTAGGTTTTTATAAAGCACCTAGTCTGTGCATCCAAGGAAGGTATAATTTTCTCCATTTAGCAGAAGGGAAATCTGAGGCTCAGCAAGACTAAGAAACTCTCTAAAGTCTGATAAGCACCAAAGCTGGGATTGAAGCCCAGACCTACCTAGTGCCAGGACCCATGTTCTCCCATCTCTGATCCTGTAGCATTTAGCATTTGAGAGTGCTCATTTAGAAATTATCTGTATTTGCTTTATACTATTTGTATAAAGCAAACACAGTGGACAACATCAAAAAGGCAGACGTAGACATAAAAATAATTTTTAAGCATTTAAAGGTCCAGAGTGTTTTGAGAACTCCTATTTCATTTCCCTCCTCTCCCAAATTTCAACCAAATAAGATCAAAATATTAGAATATAATAATAAGGGGGAAATCTCTTTCCATCATGGAAACCTGAGAAGAGACACATAAACAAAGAGATGCATTAAGGGACCAGCCAAACAAGCAATATTCTAAGACATCGATTTAAATATCACCGGGATAGAAAAAATTATACTGTTCAGTTCAGGTCTCCTTAGATAACTCCTCAAACAAAGAGTACAATGTAAGTTGGTCTTATTCTTGTTCAGTGTCTGTAATAAATCCTTTATTTAAACATTTTAAAATGTGGTAGAGAAAAGAATATTTATCATCACAAACTGGTTTCTAAGGAAGGTGTTTTTGTTTGTTGTTGTTATTTTGGAACATTGTTTAGGGATTTTTTATGTTTTGTTGAACACAAATATAATTTTTATCTTCAGTATAGTTGCCATACTTGAAGACAGAAACCTAGGTGTTCTGGAAGGAATACTATGGCCAAGAGGCTGCTAGTATAGAGCATCCAATACTAACCACCCCTGCAGCTGATAAATTCTCACTATATTTTGGTCTTTGCATCATTCATTCAAGATTTAAATTTTTATTTTTAAAATGTATTTTATTGAAGTATTGTTGATTTACAATGTTGCATTAATTACTGCTGTACAGCAAAGTGATTCAGTTATACATGTATATTCTTTTTCATATTCTTTTCCATTATGGTTTATCACAGGATATTGAATATGGTTCCCTATGCTATACAGTAGGACCTTGTTGTTTATCCATTCTATATATAATAGTTTGCATCTGCTAACCCCAAGCTCCCAATCCATCCCTCCCTCACCTCTACCTTTCCCCTTGGCAACCACAAGTCTGTTCTCTATGTCTGTGAGTCTGTTTCTGTTTCGTAGATAAGGTGATTTGTGTCATATTTTAGATTCCACACATAAATGATACCATATGGTTAAACCTTAAATTTTTTAAGACCTATGACTCACACCTTATATAAAAATTAACTCAAAATAGATAATAACTCTAAATGTAAAGCTTAAAACTAAAAATCTTGCTGGGCTTCCCGGGTGGCACAGTGGTTAAGAATCTGCCTGCCAATGCAGGGGACACAGGTTCGAGCCCTGGTCCAGGAAGATCCCACATGCCACAGAGCAACTAAGCCTGTGCGCCACAACTACTGAGCCTGCGCTCTAGAGCCCGCGAGCCACAACTACTGAAGCCTGTGTGCCTAGAGCCCGTGCTCTACAAGAGAAGCCACCACAATGAGATGCCTGCGCACCGCAATGAAGAGTAGCCCCTGCTCGCCGCAACTAGAGAAAGCCGCGCACAGCAACAAAGACCCAAGGCAGCCAAAAAGAAATAAATAAATTAATTTAAAAAAAGAAACTTGCAGAAGAAAAATAGGAAAAAATTTTGTTGAGATCTTAGATTAGGCAAAGATTTCTTAGATATGACAGCAAATCATGATCCAGAAGAAAAACGAATTGGAATTCTTCAAAATTAACAACTGAGGTCCTCAAAAGGCACCACTAAGAAAATGAAAAGACAAGGCATCTATCCGGAGAAAACATTTGCAGATCACTTCTGTATTAAGACTAAAACAGATGAAGAAATCTCAAAACTTAATAAAAAATACAAAAATTGACCCCCAAAAATTAAACACTTTGCAGTAAGCTGAACAATGGCTTCCCAAAGATGTCCACAGCCTAATCCCTGGAATTTGTGAATATGATCCTATTACCTTACATGGCAAGAGGACCCCTGCAAGTGTGATTAAATTAAGGATCTTGAAGTGGGAGATTATCCTGATTATTCAGTTGGGCCCAGTGTAACCACCAGGGTCCTTGTAAGAGGGAGGCATGAGGGTCAGAATCAGGAAAAGGTGATGTGATGACAGAAGCAGAGAGAGACATTGGAAGACGCTATGCTGCTGGTTTGGAAGATAGATGATGGAGCCACGAGCCAAGAGTACAAGTGGCCTCTAGAAGCTAGAAAAGGCAGGGAAAGGGATCGCCCAGAGCCATCAGAAGAAACATTTTGAGCTCCAAACTGTAAGACAAATTTATGTTGTTTTAAGCCACTAACTTCGTTGGAATTTGTTACAGAAGGAAAAAGAAATAAACTCATACGTATACATAGATATGTATACATACATATGCATATACATAGGTACATGCATATACATATATACATGCATATACATATATACACACACATTCACTTTGTAATTTTTCTTTAAACTGTTTCTATGTTTTATTCACTACTGGGTATATATACACATATATATGTATATATATATACACAAGTTTTAAAGAAAAACATTAAAACTTTTATATATATGAATAAAACATAGGAACAGTTTAAAGAAAAATTACAAAGTGAATGTGTGTGTAACCATCACCCAAGTCAAGAAATAGGATATTCTCAGCAGCCTAGAAACCACATATGCCCTTCCATAGCATAAACTTCTCCCTCTTCCTGGAGATGACCATTATCTCGACTGTTTGATAATAACTGTGTTTTCCTTTGTAATTTATATGCACATGTAAATGCACACACAGAAGTGTATCTCTAACCACTATAGTTTTGTCCGTGTTTATGCCCAAGAGTGGGATCGCTGGATCATATGGTAGTTCTATTTTCAGTTTTCTGTGGAACTTGTGTACTGTTTTCCACAGTGGCTGCACCTTATTGGCCATTTTTATATCTTCTTTAAAGAAATGTCTATTCACGTCATTTGCCCATCTTTAAATGGTTATTTGAGTTTTTGCTGTTGAGTTGTAGAAATTCTTTATATATTCTGAAATATTAACCTTTATCAGGTATATGATTTACAAATATTTACTCCAATTCTATGGGTTGCCTTTTCACTTTGTTGATTGTGTCCTTTGACACAGAGAAGTTTTTAATTTTGATGCAGTCAAATTCATCTATTTTTACTTTTATTTCCTGAGCTGTTGGTGTTATATTCAAGAAATCATTGCCAAATCTAATGTCACAGAGATTTTGCCCTATGTTTTTTTCTAAGAGTTCTACAGTTTTAGGTCTTACATTTAAGGCTTTGATTCATTTTCAGTTAATTTTTTATGGTGTTAGTCAAGAGTTCAACTTCATTCTATTGCATGAGGATATTCAGTTTTCCCAACACCGTTTGTTGAAAAGACTATACTTTGCCCCACTGAAAATCATTTGAGCATATATGCAAGAGTTTATTTCTGGGCTCTCTATTCTATTCTATCGTCTATATGTCTGTCTTTATGCCAGTACCATACGGTTTTGATTACTGTAGCTTAATTTTGCTTGTTTTAGAACTATATGGAATCCTATTATTTGTATTTCTTGAGGATCTTGTTTCTTTTGTTTGGCATTGAGAGATGCATTTATATTATTGCATATAGCTCTAGTTTTTATTGAAGTATGGTATTTTATTGTCCAAAACCTATCCATTCTACTGCTGGTGAATATTTGATTCTATCCCCAAATAATTTTTGGAAAGGGATTGTCTCATTGACTTTAAACTTCTTTTTCATAGCCACCTGAGTCTATTTTATAGTCTCTTTTGACCTACCACATCATCGTGATTTCATCTTTTATTTCTTTAGACATTTCATCCATAGCTATTTTATAATTGTTGTCTGATATTCTAATATCTGGAGTTCTTGGTAGTCTAAATTTGTTGTTTATTGTTTGTATGGAATCTCATTGTTTTCTTTTATCTAGATGGCTTTGGTGATCTTTGATTGTAAGCTGACATTGGGTTGATATTCATCTGTTTAAAATCTGTGGCCCAAGTTGAGGATGCTTCCTCCAGATATGATTTTTATTCACGTCTTCCAGGAGCTTGGGATTGCTGCGAACCTGCAACCACTTTTAACCCATATTTGGAGCATCAGGAGTCCTGGGCTCATCCCTCCCTTCCTCTCCCTCCTCCATCTTGCCACTGACCTAACAGCTTAGTTTCTGGATTGCAGGGCTGATATTGTGATTTCATTTCCCTCCTGTTCAACTCTGTCTTCTCAGAGGCACGAGAGTCACTGAGGTTTTGTTTTTTCCTTTGGAAAGTTCTCTGTTTGCTGTGATACAAGCAATATAATAAAAATTGTGCTTTTTGTAAGTTCTGGTTTTTTTTGTAAGAGGAGGTATCCGGTCCACCATCATGTCAAAAGCAGAAGACTTTCAGATCTCATTTCTTGGTAGGTTGGTAAGGCATTAAGGGTCTTGCTTGAGAACAATAAATGGAAATTATTCCACTAACCAAACTAGGCTTTTGTCTTATTGAACAAGACAGACAAGAGCTGGATTGTCTTCAACTGAGGACAAAAGCTAAACCTGGAACACAGAGAGTATTTGTAGTAATCTGGGGAAGAGAAAGGACAAAATGGAGTAACTGGAAAGAGGAACAAACTCTACTGGATGAGTTTGATTAAGTTCTTGCTGTTTGGTGAGGGATGTGAATCACAAACCAAGCAAAAATATGTCCATTTTTTATAATAATGTGAATTTGGATCTACTTTGGAAGAAGCAATGAAATTCTGAATTTGGCTCTGAGGTAGGTGAGAGTGGGAGCCAGGGCCTATTACTTGTATTGGGTAATATCTGGAGAATGAAACTTACTTCGATCTTATTATTTTGGTCTCTGGCAGAAATGTTTCCACCATATTAAGATGTCTCATAGTTTTTACAGCATGCTAATATAAAAAAATCATCTTAAGAACATTCTGTCTTTTGCAAAAACACATCTTAAGATATCTATTAGATTACTCAGTGTACCTTAAACAAGAACCCACACATACAAAATTCATCCTCAAGTTCAGTGCCAGGAAAAACCTTGTCTTCTTAGAAAAATATGTGTCCTTCTTTTTATCAGACTAAATAACCCTTGTGTTTCCTGTCTCAACTTTTCTCCTTAACTCCCGAAAAGGTCAGATCTAAATTAAAATCACTTGTGGTAACCAGTGCATCCCAGCTGCCCGGCCCCATCTCTGTCTCTGATCCCAATTGTAAAAGTAGTTTGATTATATTTTCATATTGTATCATAAAAGCAATACATTAATACAATATTCATTATTCATTGTGGGAAATATAGACACAAAAAATGAAGAAAAATAGCAACTGTTACTTTTGAAACATTAGTGTACATTCCCTGGTATTACCATCCCCACACCCATCCCAACTTCATTATTATTATTTGGTGCCAGTAAGAAAAACTGACTCTGACCTATGCAGGGGAGGAAATTTTCATTTTCTTCTACTCATCTTAGGTTCATTGACTGGGATCCTGCAAATTAGACAGACAAAGATAGGTTAGCAGGGGAAAAACAAACAGAGGCTTATTGACAGGCATATCATATTTGTACCTGGGAATACACAGAGAGCTTATATAGCATCTTAGCAAAGAACAATAATTTTCTAGTGAAGTGACAAGATTAAAGAAAAAGACTTTGGGTTTCTAGGGGCAGGCAGCAGATTATGGGAAGGCAAACATATGGGAAAGTCAATAGTGGATAAGAGCTAATTTCAGCTAGGTTCGTTATGTAGATTCTTCTGGTGCCTTCTCTGGGTTGATAAGGGTCTAGAATAGTCTTGGTGGTTAACTTCTGACCTTCCTGATAGAGAGAGGAGTGGGGTACATCTTTGTAAACTTATGTCCTACTTTTAGGCAAATGGGGAGAGCAGAGAGCTTTTCTTGTATCAGTTCTTCTCAGATGCCTTCGGCTCAAGTTAATCACTATGCCAAAGTGCCGTATCTGGGGGTGGCAAACCCTGCTACCCTTCAGTTATTTAAATAATAAAAAGTATTTGTTAGGAGGACACTAGTAAGTTCCCATAGTTCAAGTAGAATGCTCAGGCCTCAGAAAGCACGGGAACCTTGGTGGCCCTCAGCCCGCAGCAGTGAAAATCACAATCTCCCTAGGACTCATCTCCAAACTGCTTTTTTTCCCTGCATGTCGGCCAGCACGGAGCACTGCATTTGGCAACCCCACTAAGACTGCAGGGAATCAGGCAGGGCCCGAGAGCCCGTGCAAATGGATGTGCGGTGGTTCTGTCACAGTCAAAGCAAAGTGGATAAAAAGGAGTGTTTCAAACCACTGGGCCACCTGTTTTTCCTCCTTTGTGTGGTCACAGCCAAATGTTCATGAATTTATGTTGCCCCACACCTATCGCCACTGCTGCGAGAAAGAAACCCTGGGCTGACTCTCATTCTGGTGGATTTCCTGATTGGGCATCAGTTGCTTAGGACTGTGGTTTTCTCCTGCCTCCATGCCCTTCCTGCCTCTCATCCCACCAAAGGTAGCTGGGTGACCCAGAGGAGAGAAGAGGGAGTCCACACTGGACGGGAGGCCACAGTCCCCCTAAGTACATTACACATAATTAAAGCAAAATAGAGGTTGATTCTATTTATTTTAAAACTTACTAGTAGAAGATGTGAGTCTATTCTAGACCCTCAACAAATGACACTTAAAAGAGAACATCCCCAGATGTGTATCCAACACAGTATTTCTCAATACTTATGGGAACACTCATTTATAGAACACTAGTGCAGTCGGTGATATTAATATTAATTTTGAGGAAAGAGTTTTGGCAGTCAAACTACATTTGGGAAACACTGCATACTATATTATATTTTTGGATATGCAAAATGTACTGTATCAAACTAAAGGCTCTAGGAAATGTTACAATTTCTGTCCTGTCTCTCTAATATATAAATATATACACTAAAATATACAGTGATTATATTCCACAGGGTAAGTGAAACTGTAGACATTTTTTCTTTGTTTTGCTTTCATTATATTCTGATTTTGATATTATACTCTGATTTTTCTGTAATACATATATATAAAAAGTTAACAACTCATACAAAATAGATGACAATTTAAAGATTATTTTTTAAAAAATAAAGATTAAATAGACGTTAGATACAACAAATAAGGAGAATTTGTTCTCATCAAACACCAGAAGTGTTTCATAATGCCTCCCATTATCTATTGACGTATAGTACATTGTCCATTAAATATCTGAATTGGATATCTGAATGAACATAGAAATATCAGAGTGCCTGTAAGAGTTAATATACTATTCCTATGTCATTACACAAATATTAATCCCTAAGATATACTCTACTATCAATTTTTAAAGTTCTTCATATTCTTTCGCCAATATGAGTAACAAGGACATTATTTCAAATGTTTTTTTAAATCAGGGATTGGCAAACTTTTTATGCAAAGAGCCAGATGGTAAATCTTTTCGAATTTGCAGGCCATACAGTCTTGGTTGCAATTACTCAACTCTGCTATTTCAGAGTGAGAGCAGCCGTAGACAATACCTAAACAAGTGAGTATAGCTGTGTTCCAGGAAAGTGTATTTATGGACACTAAAATTTGAATCATGTCCTTCTCACATGTCATTAAATATAATTATTCTTTTTATTTTTTTTCCAACCATTTGAAAATGTAAAATCATTCTTAGTTCATGGGCCATGTGTAGTCCCTTCCCATATCACAATAGCATTTTTTTTTTCCAACCATTTGAAAATGTAAAATCATTCTTAGTTCATGGGCCACGTGTAGTCCCTTCCATATCACAATAGCACGTGGGAGAAGTGATGTTAAACGTCATTTCTAAGATGAAGTTATAAAGACTATAAATTTCTGTCTCGGATGCATGCTCTCTCTCTCAGATCTCTGCCATGTTGTGTGGTGAGGCCCATATGGCAAGGAACTGAAGCCTCCAGCCAACATCAGAGAGGAACGGGGGCCTCCTGACAACACCCATGTGAGTGAGCTTGGAAGCAGATTTTCCTCTTCCAGTCGAGCCTTCAGATGACTGCAGCCTCAGCTAACAGCTTGCATGCAACCTTATGGGAGAGGAGACTGCAATAAAATCATCCTAGAATCCTAACCCCACAGAAATTGTAAAATAATCAGTATGTATTGTTTTTAGCTGCTAAGTTTGGGGGTAATTTTTTATGCATGCCTATTAATACAGCACCTATGTTAGACCAAGATCTGTTGGGCTCCTAACACTAACCCTTCACATATTGCTGCTCTCAAGACTCCTCTGCTCTGACTCAAAACCCAACCCCTTGTCTGGGTGCCCAGCCTACGAACCCTGCTGTACTAAGACACTCCCTGAAACCCAGACTTAACTCCAGCCTTTGGAATGTCTGTGCGTCACATATGGAACTAGTAAAAGAAGAGGGGGAATTTTTTCCTGCACATTATTTTCCATAAAACACTGGTCAGATTTTCTGAATTTTGTGGTTTAAAGCATCTTTCCCTCTCAAGAAAAAGAAGTTAATTCACTGCTTCTTAACCTGCTGTGTAACTCTCCAGTCCTCCTCAATCACCTTTTCAGTATCTTTGCAGACAGTATATGGTGCTTTAAGTGACAATGCACAATCTATCCCACTGTTTATTGCTTCTTACTTGTCAGTATTAAAGGTCCTGTGATTGTTCAAGATGACATTTTGAAAAACATAAGGCAGGAAAAGCAAGAAAATAATGATCACTCTGCCAAGTCAATCACATGATCCTAACAGAAGCTTGGAGCCAGGCCAGCCATTAGCAGGAAATCATCACATTGTATTCTGTGGTTTCAGAGCACTGGAACTTCTTTATGTCCACAAACACGTCCTATACATTTAGAAAGTGACTGGGACTGTGCATTCTGTTCCAGTGTGAAGGGGTTTCAGTCACCTGAGCGTGTGGGCACATGTGTGCAGGAGGAGAAGAGAGACGAGGGGTGGGAAGTGGGGAAACACCCAGTTGTTCTAACTTCCCTTATTCAATTTGTTTCTTAATTAATCAGAGAACTCTAAATGCAGAATAAACTTCAAGAGATCATCAAAAATTCCCATTTGGTCTTTGAACTCCATCGTCGTATTTTCTACAAACTTAGGCAGCGTCAAGGGAGCTAAATCTGACTAACTTGACAAGGGCTATCCATGATGACAGGGTTACCGGGCACTAGGCTCAGAGTTCGGGCACCAGACTTAGACCCTCTCAGCTCAAATACCCCTCCATCATTTATTTTTGTTTTTGTATTTTTTTTCTTTTTCCTGCCCAGCACCTTCCCTGGGCCTTCTTTGGGAAAGAGCACCCCTTATTTTGGGAGATGATTCTCTCTCTCCAAACATTTGGTTCTAAAAATTCTAGTTCCAGTTATTCCTGAGGTCCAGTTGACCCTTTCCCTCTGCTATATATTGCTTCATCCACTCTGGATGTTGGTGATGGTTGCACAAAGTGAATGTGCTTAATGCCACAGAACTGCACACTTTAAAATGGTCAAATGGGGCTTCCCTGGTGGCGCAGTGGTTGAGAGTCCGCCTGCTGATGCAGGGGACACGAGTTCGTGCCCCGGTCCGGGAAGATCCCACATGCCACGGAGCGGCTGGGCCCGTGAGCCATGGCCGCTGAGCCTGCGCGTCCGGAGCCTGTGTTCCGCAACGGCAGAGGCCACAACAGTGAGGGGCCCGCGTACCGCAGGAAAAAAAAAACAAAAAAAAAAAACCAAGGACAGAAATTCAATTCAACAAATATTTACAGAGCACCTACTATGTGCCAGGCACTACTCTGTGTATTCTAGGGATCCAGCAATGAATGACACAGGCACAAATGCCTGCCCTCAGGCTTCCACAGTTTGCCACTATGTAGCTGCCCCAATTTTATCATTAATAGTTTTAAATATACATGTTTGCCAATAGAACATACAACTTCTTTTTAACAGTGGCATAAATCCTATAGTATGGGTGTATGAGAACTGTTCCAGCCATTTATTCATTGGTTAGCATTCAGTTTATGCTTGGTTTTGATTTTCACAATCAATGCTACAATAAACACCCATATTACCATTACATATATCCAATTATATACAATGTAATGATGCCTTTATTTCTTTTGAAGGGCAGGTTTTTTTAAAGCAGGATTTCTGACTCAAGATATATAGATAGACAGATATAGATATATACACATATATATGGTTTAATTTAATAAATTCATCGGATTACTTCTAAGAGGGCGGATTTCCCTACATCTTTAGCAACATTGAATTTTAAGTCTTTTAAAATTTTGCCAAGCTGATAGGCCAAATAGTTTGATATTACTGATTCAATTTGCTTTCCTCTGGCTCTTCCGCTAGCGATGGTGAGCATCCTTACATATGCTTATCGACCATTTGCATTTCCACCTAATAATAATTGCAAATATTAGAGTCAGACACCGCAATGTGCATTCTCTCATTTGATTCTCACAACAACCCTACCAAAAAAGATAGCATCTGCTTCCCTCCCTCCATTTTACAGATGAGAAAACCATTTCCAAGAGACAAATCACACCTTCGAGACGATGCTATTTCTAAAGAAAAGTAGTACTACCTTGAGTAAACAAAAACCACCAAATAGACGCATCCCTACCCATTCGTCCTCACTAACCCGTTTCTCCATTCCCCAGGTGTGCTCACCGGCCCTGGTACTATCCACCAGGTGGTGCTGAAGCAGGTGATCACGCTCCACTATCCGAAGTCATTCCCAGTGGAGCCATAACACCCTTGGTTTCCCCTTGTCTCCAAAATCGCGAGCTGTCAACTGACTTCATGCTTAATAGGCAAACCTAAACTCTGCGGGTGTCGCACCGGGTGCCCTGCCATTAATCTTTTGACCGATCCCTCCCCTTGGCCACTGTCACCACCTATGTATGCCTTAGAGACATGCCAGTTACCTGTGACAGGATTAATAGCTCATCCTACAAGATCTGTGTAAATATATGTGATTCACTACACGGTGTCATTCTTGAGACAAGGATATGCATAATGGAAATAAACACCCATGAGAAGATGTAGCCCCTTGAATATATATGGGTTATTTTCTTTTTCTTGCACACATTCCTAGTTCAGCATGGCGTGCAGTCCACATTAGATGGAATTGCGCCCTCCCTCAGCCATGTCCCCTAAGCTTTGGAAAGACATGTTTCCTGAGATTAAAATCACTGGCTAACGGTTTCCAGCCCCGCTTCCCGTCTCCCTTTCGCCTCTCAGCCTCCTCCTGCCTGGTTGGGGCTCGATCTGCAAGCAATGGTATCCGCAGTCCTTCGCTGACAGAGGGGGTGTCCAGATTCCGAGGTGTCGCCCTTTGGTGTAGTGCCACTTAAACCCAGGACCTACCCTCTCCCTCCCAATCCTCTCCTCCCCCCGCCCCGCGCCGCTCTAGGAGGAGTCAAAATGTCCTCTTCCCCAGCTGGAGGGGATTGTAGTGCGTAAACAGGATTAACTCTCTCCCACCCAGCTGCGCTGAGCAGCCCGCGGCCTGCGGGCCGGAGCGAGCCCCTTGGTGCGCGGAGGGCGAGGCACGGGAAGCGGGGGATGGTGGAGCTCGGGACCTCGGAGCTGTCCCTGGGGCGCGCTTCCTCGCCAAGGGGGGCGGGGGGTCATAGCCTCGGGAGCTGCTCCTCGGAAGCCGGGGCTGACGGCCGCGACAGCTCGGACTCCTAGCCGCAGCCTCTCTCCACCACCTCCCTCTCCCTCCGCTCGCTTCCTCTCCGCCCACCGCGCTCTAGCCGCCGGGTCGCAG
>NW_020172812.1:2654660-2708304 GCF_003031525.2 Neophocaena asiaeorientalis asiaeorientalis | reverse complement strand
TCTAGCCGCCGGGTCGCAGCCAGCGCAGTCCTCCGCCGCCCCCCGAGCCGCCGCGCCCGCCCTCCCGCGCCCAGCCATGGGGGACCTGCCGGGCCTCGTGCGCCTCTCCATCGCGCTGCGCATCCAGCCTAACGAAGGCCCGGTCTTCTACAAGGTGGACGGCCAGCGCTTCGGCCAGAACCGCACCATCAAACTGCTCACGGGCTCCTCCTACAAGGTGGAGGTGAAGATTAAGCCCACCACGCTGCAGGTCGAGTGAGTGCGGGCGCGCGCAGCGGCTGACCGGCCCCACTTGGGGTACGCGGGGTGGACCGAGGCCCCCGAGACAGCCTGAGCCTCTCCTGGGCACCTCTTGCCTCGCACCGCGCCCAGCGGGCCCAGGAGGTTGGCGGGGAGGAAGTGGGGGGCGGGTATAAGGTCAGCTCCGTGCAACCTAGGTCCCGTCCTCTGCCTTACACTACTGTCTCCGCTGTTCTCGCTTCCCTCCACGTCTCGCGGGGTGGGATGTTTAAAACAGCGACAGGAAGCCAGAGGTTGGGGGCTTTTTTCTTTCCCTGTAGAATTTTCATCCCTTCTGTGCAGCCATCGGCGCGGACCCGCAGGCGGCCGGGGTGGGGCAGAGGGGAGAAGCTCGCCGCGGGGTTCACTTACCAAAATCTCGGTCCTCTGCCCCGTTCTGTGAGGCTGAAGGAAAGAGAAAGGCTGAGGAATGAGGTGTAAAGTCGGGGGCGGGTGATTATTGGGGCTCCCTGAGGGATGCTCCCCACTCCTCCATCAACCCTTATGAGCCTGGGACCCCGGAACTGGAAGAGCAAGACGGAAGGCAGCCTCCTCTGCTTAGGCCTAGTTTCCCGGTTTTCCTTGCCTGGTGTTTTTCTTTTTCTCCCGAATTGTCTGTTCAGCCTGGTGATTAGCAACATCCTGACAACAAAAGGATGGTTTTTTTATACTTATTTATTCGTGGCAGGTTTATCTCTTCTCTACTGCCAGAGGTTGATGCATCCAGTAGGCTCTGGCTGGCAAGTCAGTGTAGGAGGGTGCAGTAGCTTATGGGGAAGTATCCAGGACTGGAACCCTTTACCTCTCAGCTTCCACGTAAGCATGGTGTAAAGTCCAGCGTGGAAAGAGGAAATAAACCATCCTATACTGTATCTACCTTTGGCTGAGCTTGTGAGGTGGGGGTGGAGAGGGCTTTGAATCCACCTGACACCTTTTATAGCTTAAGTGTCCTCCAGTAGTTGTTAATTCAACAAACTTGTATTGGCCTTCTAGATGCCAGGCTCCAACTGAACGACCTAGAGCCAAACCTGAGTTGTGTCTAATGCTCTTGGTCCATTTACTTGTCCCCATCACTGATAGCTCCAAGCACCCATTATCCTCACATTCCCCAGTGTTCTGTGCATCTGGTTATAATGCAGACTTTTTCTTTCCCTTCTTTCCTGGCAAAACCCCTTCTACCAAGTTATCTGTTCTATTTCCTTCAAGATAGTTCTCTATTTTTCAAGTTAATGTAAAAACAAATTTGTGTTAATGATAAAACTATTTTTTTTTGTTACACTTTAATTTTATCAAAGTTTTTCAGTGCCCTAACCCAGTGGTTCTCAAACTTGAGTCTACATCGGAATCACCTGGAGGGCTCCTTAAAACACATATGGCTGAGCCCCATCCTAGATGTAGTAAACTCTAG
The DNA here is from genome assembly GCF_003031525.2 of Neophocaena asiaeorientalis asiaeorientalis. NCBI lineage: Eukaryota > Metazoa > Chordata > Mammalia > Artiodactyla > Phocoenidae > Neophocaena > Neophocaena asiaeorientalis. The sequence goes on along the minus strand of NW_020172812.1, from coordinate 2,706,617 downwards.
TTTACTATATCTAGAGTGGAGCTTAAGAATTTGCTTTCTGATGGTTGGCAGGTGATACTGATACTGCTGGTCCAGGGATGACACTTTGAGAACCATTACCCTCACATGAAGAAATGATGCCAGTGAGAATTTTTGGTGTGTGGCTGGCTTGAGGAAGAGTACCCCAAATTATGGGACCCCTGATTGTTGGAACAGAAGAAAAAACCATTAGAGAACTAGTTCAGTGATTCTCAATCCTACCTGTGCATTAGAATCACCTATGCAACCTTAAAATAAATTTTCTAGTGCCCAAACCACACCCCAGACCAACTGAATCCTATTCTCTGGGGTTTGAGATGGGGTGGGTATAGGTAGGTTTTTAATAGCTCCACAGATGAGAAACTAAAGAGGAAGACCATTGACAGAGTCTAACTCAGCCTTGTGCAAGTACTTTGGATGAGAATACTGATGTCAGTCCAGAAAGATTAAGTAGTTGACCTAGGGTCACATGACTGGTTAGCTGGGTAAGTCAAGCCCTCTAAACTCTCAGAACTTTCTGCCACACCACAGTGTCTCTGTTAGCCACACCCTATGGGGTTTTTGCCTGGAGTTGTGGTCCAGACCAGGACAGGGTGCCTAAGCTAGTTCCTACCATATGTGGTCAACTCAAGTCCATTGCAGGAACATTTCCATTGGTGGTGTGCTTGTCCCGCTGGAACTGAAGTCTAAAGAGCCTGATGGGGACAGAATTGTATATACAGGAACATATGAAACAGAAGGTGTGGCCCCAACCAAGAGTGGAGAACGGCAGCCCATCCAGATCACCATGCCGGTAAGGCCTACTTGGGTGTTGGACTGTGGTGCCAAGGCAAGCGGAAACCATGGAAAAGAAAATATGAAACATTATTTCAATTCATGGTTTCATATTCGAATATATTTGTTCATAATGTCCAAGTACAATTAATTAAATGATCCATGCTTCTCCAGTGATCAGTTTCATAGTAATTTCTTATGTGGCAAAAATTTAAGTCTCTCCCTACATTTTTGTAATCTGTTCCATTGATCTGTCTACACTTATGCCAAAGCTGCATTGTTTTAAATACATTGCTTTTACAGTACGTGTTTGTGTATTTTGTAATTGGTCACCTTACTGAACTTGCTTACTAAAATTCTTCATTTGACGATCTTGGGTTTTTCAGGTAGACAGTCATAATCTACATATAATTGTGTCATTTAAAAATTTTTTTTTCTGGCCTTCCTGCATTGGCTTATGTTTCTAGAATAATGTTGCCTACTAATAGTGGTAATCCTTGTCTCCAGGGTTTCACTGTTAGATACAATGTTAGTTTCAAATATTTATTATGTTAAAGCATTCTGTTTCTAGTTCACTAAGAGGTATTTTTTTTTAATTGGGAAGTGTGTTGAATTTCTTCTAATTCCTTTTCCCATCTACGGAGATAGTTTTTCTTCTTTGATATATTAATGGAATAAATATAAAATATACTTTGAAATACTAAACTTCCATTTATTTTTTAAAATAAACCCTACTTAATGTCATTTATTATTTGTAATATATTACTACATTCAATATGCTAATATTTCATTTAGGGTTTTAACATTTTTGTTTGTTTGGTTGATTTATTGGCAAATATATAAGGATTTCCTATATATATCAGGCACTGGGAGAAGAGTGGTGAACGAAATAGATATCCCTGGCTTCATGGGGCTTCTTATCTAGAGGAGAAAAACATACTTTATACATGATTATCAATAATAAAGTAGATAATTGTTATTAGACAAAATGTACTGAAACAGTAGTGGTACCCTTGGGATATATACCAGGGGTCTTAGTCTAGCTCAAGATTTAGAGGATGGCTTTCTTGAGAAAGAACGAAAGATATGTAAGAGTTGAGGGAAGAGGGAGCATTTGAGGAAAAAGGAGGTACAAGGATCAACAGCTGGGGGAGAGCAGAATGTGTTTCAGTGAACGAGTAGAAGCCCTGTATAGCTGGAGCAGACAATGAGGCAGAGACTGGCTCAAGGGTAAGACAGAGTTAACACAACATTGTAAATCAACTATACTCCAATAAAAATTTTAAAAATTAAAAAAAAAATAAAGATTAAGCTGGAGAGGAAAGTAGGGTTTAGATGTTACAGGACCTTCTTTCCTTATTGAATTTATCTTAATGCCTGTGGCAATTCATTGAAGGTTTGTAAGTCAACTTTGATAAGCAATTTACATACACATTGTATGTAAATACATTAATACACCAATTTAAAGTATTCAGTTACATAGATTTTAACTACTGTATAATCACCACCCCAACAAAAATATAGAACATTTCTGTCATCCCAGAAAATTCCTCCAGGCCCATCTGTAATCGATGGCCCCAGGCTTAGCCCTCTCTGACCTTTTTGTCTCAATAACTTAGTTTTAACAGTTCTAGAATTTCATGTAAATAGAATCGTAGCATTGTGTCTGACTTCTTTCACTTAGCATAATGTTCTTGTATAACGTCATTGTAGCATAATGTTGTCACATAAATAGTTGGTTCCTTTTATCACTGAGTAGTATTCCATGGGAAGGATATACTACAGTTGATTTGTCCCTTCACCAATAAATGAACAGCTGGGGTGTTTTCAGCTTTTGAGGTTATGAATAAAGTTGCTATGAATATTTGAGTATGAGTTTTAGAGTGAGGATGTTTTCATTTCTGTTGAGTAAATACCTAAGAGGAGATTTGATGAGTCACATGGTAAGTACATGTTTAACCATATAAGAAATATCCAGACTGCTGTACCATTTCATATTTCAACCAGCAATGTATGAGAATTCCAGTTACTTTACATACTTAATTATATATCAATCTTTTAAATTTGGAAATGCAAAAGACCTAGAAGAGCCCAAACAATTTTGTTTCATGGTCTATAATGTAGTCTTTAAATCAGATAGCCTAAATCTTCCCTCTTTGTTTACTCAGTTATTTTGACTATTCTAGGCCCTTTGCATTGTTATATAGATTTTAGAATGAGCTTGTCAATTTCTCCAAAACATGGGGTATTAATTGGATTTGCATTAAATCTATATGCCAGTTTGGAAAGATTTGACACTTTATTATTGAGCCTTCTGATACATGAATATTTCTGCCTATTTAGGTTTTCTTTAATTCCTCTCTATAATGTATTACAGTGTTCCCTGTACAGATTTTATACGTACTTTGTTAAATTTACCATTAAGTATTTCATATTTAAATGCTACTATAAATGGTGGTTATTACTAGTATGTAGAAGTAAAATTGATTTTTTCTATACTCGTCTAGAATCCTGAGGGCTTGCTGATTTCACTTATTAGTCCTAATAGTTGTTCAGGACTTTTTTTGGTAGGATCCCGAAGCTTTTCTATGTATGATACATTTTATTTTTCATTTTTAAAAAAATATTTATTTATTTATTTTTGGCTTCAGCGGGTCTTATTTGTGGCACTTGGGCTCTTCGTTGCGGCTGGGCTCTGTAGTTGTGGCGCACGGACTTAGTTGCCCCATGGCATGTGGGATCTTAGTTCCCCGACCAGAGATCAAACCCGCGTCCCCTGCAATGGAAGGCAGATTCTTAACCACTGGACCACCAGGGAAGTCCCTCATTAACATTTTATTGAGGATTTTATATCTGTGTTCCTGAGGAATATTGGTCTATGGTTTTCTTTTCTTGTCATTGTCTGGTTTTTGGTATCAGAGTAATAATACTAGCTGCATAAAATTATTTGGAAAGTTCACTCTACTGTTTTCTGGAAGAGTTTGTATAGAATTAATATTATTCTTATTTAATGTTGGATAGAATTCACCAATAAAAGCATGCATTTCACTTTGTCTAAAGGTTTTTAGTTACAATTTCCTTAATTGATATTGGGCTATTCAGGTTTTATTTCTTGAGTTAATTTTTTAAATAAATTTATTTATTTTTGGCTGCATTGGGTCTTCGTTGCTGCACGCGGGCTTTCTCAGTTGCAGCGAGCGGGGGCTACTCTTCGTTGCGGTACACAGGCTTCTCATAGCGGCGGCTTCTCTTGTTGCGGAGCACGGACTCTAGGCGTGAGGGCTTCAGTAGTTGTGGCACGCAGGCTCAGTAGTTGTGGCTCGTGGGCTCTATAGCACAGGCTCAGTAGTTGTGGCGCGTGGGCTTAGTTGCTCTGTGGCATATGGGATCTTCCTGGACCAGGGCTCGAACCCGTGTCCCCTGCATTGGCAGGTGGATTCTTAACCACTGCATCACCAGGGAAGTCCCTTGAGTTAATTTTTGTAATTGGTCTTTGATATCATCCATTTATTTCAATTAAATTGTCAAATTTGTTGGCACAAAGTTGTTGGTAATAATCCTCCACCATACTTTGATGTCTTAGGATCTCTAATGATGTCCACTCTTTCATTCTTGATATTAATAATTTGCCATTCCCCCCCTCTACCAACCAGTCTAGCTAGAGATTTATCAATTTTATTGGCTTTTTCAAAAACCCAGCTTTGTTTTCATATGCTCCACTGGCCTATTTTTCTGTTTCATTGCTTTCTGATCCTATCTTTTTTTAAAGTTAGTTTTTATTTGTATGTTTGTTTGTTTGTTTATTTACGGCTGTGCTGTGTCTTTGTTGCAGCGCATGGGCTTACTTGTGGTATGTGGGATCTTAGTTCCCCGACCAGGGATCGAACCCAGCTCCCCTGCATTGGGAGCCTGGAGTCTTAACCACTGGACCATCAGGGAAGTCCCCTGATCCTATCTTAATTATTTATTTCCTTCTTTTGTTTGCATTAAGGTATTTTAATTGAGGCTATACACACACACATATACACACAGAGTAAAATGATCTCTTTGTATATTGTACAGTTCGGTTTTCCATAGTTGGACTATATGCACTGAAGTGTGCATTTCTTTGAATCTTTTCTTCTTGGGGCTCACTGAATTTCTTGAATCTGTAAGTTAGTGTTCTTCCAAATTTGGGTATTTTTAACTGTTATTTTGTTTCAAATTTCTTTTCAACTTTATTCTTTTCTTGTAGTTCCTCAATTACACATTGGACAGCTTGGTATTATCCCACAGATCTTTACAGTCCTGTCCGGTTTCCTAAAAGAAAATTGGTTGTTCAAATTAGATCATTTCTATTGATGTATACTCAAGCTCAGTGATTTTTTTTCTTCTGCCATTCCCAGGCTACTCTTGTGTTTATTTTCTGAAATTTTTTCTGTCATTGTACTTTTCAGCTCTAGAGTTTTCTATTTGTATTTTCTATAGTTTCCATCGCTCAAGATTCCCTATGTTTGCTCATTGAGACCATGTGCCCCTTTACTTCTTTGAGCATATTTATAATTGCTGGTTTGAAATACTTGTTTGGTAGATCCAGTATCTGGCCCCATTTAGAGTAGGAATGACTTTTTTTTCCTGAATGTGGGTCATGCTTTCCTGTTTTGTTACATGTTTGATAATATTTGATTAGAAACTAAACATTGTAGATAATATATTATTGATTCTAGTTTCTTTTATTCTTCTGACGATTAGTCTCTTTTTAAATTCTAGCAATTCTAGTAACATTGCTGGACTCAAACTACAAATTCTGTCTTCTCAGCAGGGTAGCAGCTGATATCTCCGCTTAATTTTTTTCAACTTCCAGTTGCTGCTTTTCTAGCCTGGTTCCCTTGTTCCAGTGGAGTTTAGCAGTCAGCCAAGGAATTGGACAGTTTATACTAAGATTTTGGGATCCATCCACCCTGAGGTTTCTCTAAATTTCCAGCTGCTCTGCCAGTCCTGAGCCCTTTGCTTTGATACTTTCAAACCAGTAAGATTCCAACTTCTCAGGTTTGGGAATGCATTCAATTAAAAAAACAAAACAAACAAACAAACAAAAAGTGAACTTACAAATCTTATTCAGCATAATTTTCTCTTTCAAGAATAAAGTCTTCTCTTAGACGAAACGAACCCTGCTGACACCTTGATCTGGGACATCTAACCTCTCAAACTGTGAGACAATAAACTTCTGTTGTTTGGAAAAGAAAGAAGAAAAGAGACTCTTTACTGGTTTGTCTGCTTTTTCAAGCAGAAGAAGCTCCCTCCCACCAGCCCATACAAGCAGTTAGGGAAGAATTATGGCAGAGTTATCGTCAGATTTTGGGTCTCACCCCTTCCATAGCTCTCTTGTTTCCAGGATTTTCTCCCTAAATTTCCAGCTGCTCTGCCAGCCTTGAACACTGTCTTCTGCCACTTCTCGCAGGTAAAGCTGCCATTTACATGGGCCAGAACTGCCAGGGGATTGGGGAGTACCCTCAAGCAAAAAAGCCGCACGGACAATTCTTAACTGTTATAGTTGAGATCTTTCAAGGGTAACTCTGGTTTCTGTCCTGCTTTTAGTTGCTTTTTAAAGCCTTCAAATAGTTTTTGTTTATATTTTGTCAGATTTTATAATTCTCTATGTAAGTTTCACCCACCAACTCCCCATTTTTAAAAACATTTCAATGTAGGACTTCCAGTTCCTGGTAATGTGACAAGATTTGCATGTTGTTAAAATCGGTCTAGTAGCAATATGTAGGAGATAGGCAAAGGACAATTAGAAGATTCTTCACCATTTAAGATGTGGTGTTAGGGTAAATAACTTAATAAAAAGAATTGGGCACATTTTCATAGTTTGTGCTCTGAAACAATTTACATAGCATAGGACTTAGCTGTTACTTGAAAGTCTGACAGAATTTCCCCATAAAAGTCAGGATCCAAAATAATGGTATTTGGAAGGAATATCCCTAACTTTCAACTTAGTCCATAATGTTTGCCTTTGGGGGGCTTCGAAGATTTTACTGAGTCAATTTTAGTTGTTTTTCTGAGGAAATCATCCATTTCTACAGAAACACATTTTAAAAGGTATATTTAGACTTCTAGGAAAATATTTGAAGATCACACATCCAACAAAGGGCTGGTGGATCAAAATAAATCTCTTTTAAATCATAAGTGTCCTTCTACCGTAGTGTATCGAGAATAGCATATGTAATTAGAGTTGAAAGGAAACATTAACTCGAAGCAGAACTGCAAATACTAAAGTTATTAGAGGGCTTCCCTGGTGGCGCAGTGGTTGAGAATCTGCCTGCCAATGCAGGGGACACAGGTTCGAGCCCTGGTCTGGGAGGATCCCACATGCCGCGGAGCAACTAGGCCTGTGAGCCACAGCTACTGAGCCTGCGCGTCTGGAGCCTGTGCTCCGCGACAAGAAAGGCTTCAATAGTGAGAGGCCCGCGCACCGCGATGAAGAGTGGCCCCCGCTTGCCACAACTAGAGAAAGCCCTCGCACGGAAATGAAGACCCAACACAGCAAAAATAAATTAATTAATAAAAAAAATAAAGTTATTAGAATTTTATTTTTGTTTATTTTTTAAAATTTTGTTGAAGTATAGTTGATTTACAATGTGTTGATTTCTTCTGAACAGCTAAGGGACTCAGTTATACATATATATATAGATATATATATTCTTTTTCATATTCTTTTCCATTATGGTTTGTCACAAAATATTGAATATAGTTCCCCATTGCTATACAGTATGACCTTGTTGTTTTTCCATCCTATATATAATAGTTTGCCTCTGCTAATCCCAAACCCCTATTCCTTTCCTCCCCTACTCTCCCTCCCGCTTGGCAACCACAAGTCTGTTCTCTATACCTGTGAGTCTGCAGTTTCATAGATGTGTTGATTTGTATAGTATTTTAGACTCCACATATAAGTGACATCGTGTGGTATTTGTCTTTCTCTTTCTGACTTATTTCACTTAGTATGATAACCTCTAGGTCCATCCATGTTGCTGCAAATGGCATTATTTCATTCTTTCTGATGGCTAAGTAATATTCCATTGTGTGTATGTATGTATGTATGTATGTATGTATATATATATATATATATCACATCTTCTTTATCCATTCACTGTCAATGGACATTTAGGTTATTTCCATGTCTTGGCTATTGTAAATAGTGCTGCTATGACCATAGGGGTGCATTTATCTTTTCAAATTATAGTTTTGTCTGGGTATATGCCCAGGAGTGGGATTGCTGGATCATGTGGTAGTTCTATTTTCAGTTTTTTGAGGAACCTCCATACCATTTTCCATAGTGGCTGCACCAATTTACATTCTCACCAACCGTACAGAGGTTCCCTTTTCTCCACACCCTCTCCAGCATTTGTTATTTGTAGACTTTTTAATGATGGCTCTTCTGACTGGTATGAAGTGGTCCTCATTATAGTTTTGATTTGTGTTTCTCTAATAGTTAGTGATGTTGAGCATCTTTTCATGTGCCTATTGGCCATCTGTCAGAATTTTAATGAGAGCCCAAGGGCCAGTGAGCTAACTTTAAGTTGTTCATTCTTTCACTGAACTGGTACTGAGCACTGGGTCAAGTGCAGGAGTGGTCACCATAGATGAGACTGTACCCCATCTTCCAGGTGGTCACAGAGCAGGAGAGCAGACCTCCCCACCTTCTCCCTGGAACCAGTATGGGCTGAGGGGACCAGAGGTATAACTTGCTCTGGTTTTAGAAGGCTGGAGTCATACTTCTTTTGCTATAGGTGTAAACAGAACCCTAGGGAGGAAGATTAACTTATTTTAGAAAGAACTCAATAACACTTCTTAATTGGATCTGTAAAGTGAGAACTTCTACATAATTTTGAATGAGAATGAAACAAAGTTATTTTTTTAATGTGAGAATGATTTAGACCGAGTCATGAAACAAAAGATTTTCTTACTCACCATAAGTCTGGATTGCCTGTCCAGGCACGGCTGAAAGGTTGGAGAGCCTTTAGATGCTTTGGGAGGATGTTGTAGTGACAAGGATCTCTATGCTGTAACTAATGAATCCTGAGTCCCAACAGTAAAACCTAGATTCTTCCATATAATTTCCACTCTAGAAGAAGCAGGTGATTGATAGTTGATTGTTCCAACAATGATCGCACAGTGTTTGGTTTGAGCATTGGCCATGCATTTGTATCTTATTTGTAATAGGCTGATTCTAAGGAAAACAATTGAAATTAGAGGTTTCCTGATCATGTCAGCGGCTCTTATGTTAAATTCAAATGTTCATTCTAGTGGTGAAGCTTTCAGCTAGCCTTCATCATTATCCTACAATGTTTTTAAGTTACCAATATTTCAAACTTAAGTTTTAAAAAGTATGGACATACCCCATTCTCACAGACAACACCAAAACATTGAAATATCCAGGTAAATGCAATCAATTAAGCAGGAAGTTCCTGGATTATTAAATTTACATTCTTCACCAAGGGAAACATCAGTGCTATGGGTGCCTGAGGAAACGTCTGGAATGTCAGAATTAGAACTGGAAGTTATTAAGGTATTGGGATGCCATCTACTTCTGTAATTAACTGTGATCCCAGGCAAACCTTCATTCAATGGGCCTGTTTCCTCAATGCAAATAGGTGGATTCCACTATCTGATCACTAAGACCACTGTCAGCCCTAACATGGTGTGAAAATTACAAACTTACCTTTAGGGGTGTGGTACTAATTATTTGCTGAAGAAAGTCAGATTCTCAAATACTGTCATTTAGGATCACACCAAATAGGACTGAAATCCCACAAATTTAGGTAGGATTCCTTTCTGGTTGGGCACAGACTCACAGAGAAGTGTGGGGATGCATCCCAGCATTTCAAGGGCTTTGCATGATTTTCTTAAAAAATTGTAATATATCATGACAAGGTTCAGAAATGTGTATAAACTTTTAAGGCACCAGTAATCCCTACATTTTGGTATGGCTCATTTTCAGATTACCTTCCACATATATACATTCTGTAGTTGCAATAGCTTTTAATACATATTTTGTACAACTTTCTACATATTCATTTTTATAATTTTAAGGGTAACATAAGACTCTATCACAATATATCATAATGATTACACTCTTACCCAGATATTAGCTATATTGATTGTCCCATCATAAAAAGTGCTATAATGTAAAGTTTTGTGCATATAGTTACCTCAATCTGAGTAAAAATACTTGGTCAAGAGAACTGAATCTTTATGGCTGTTCCCACATATGGCCTTTTTGGTGGGTTTTTTTTTTTTAAGATGTACATACTATTTTACAATGTTACTAGCAATAAACAGCATTGAGAATTACTTTAAAAAAATAGATTTTCTATATTACTTTTCACTATCACAAGAATGAACATTTCTACATGTTAATTTTGTTTCTCCTTGTGTATATTATTCTTTCATGTTTCATCAATACTTCTGTTGGAAATTATTTTTTTAAAAACTCAGACTCCTAATAAAGATAAACAATCTGTTATATCTGTCATATTTCTCTCACTATCGCTTTATTTTTATTTTCCATTGTGTAGAAATATAATTACATTAAAAATTTTCATTTTCTGTTATGATTTCTTCTTTTAAAATGAAGACGGTTATTTTTTCCATAGAGTTGACAGTCTATTTTGGTCTTCCCATAGTTTTGGATTTTATGAGATTTAACTTTCCTCTTATTCAAACTTGATTTATATGTTTATACTGTACATCATTTTCCAAAAGATTTAAGCTGGTATTTAGCATTTTATGAGTCCCAGCAGCAAAGCCTAGGCTCTTAAATATAATTTCCACTCTAGAAGAAGCAGGTGAATGATTGTTCCAACAGTGCTCGCACAGCTTTTGGTGTGAGCATTGGCCATGCATTTGTATTTTATCTGTAATACGTGATTCTATTACAATTGAAATTAGCATTGTTTTTTAAAATTTTTATTCATTTATTTTTTGGTTGCATTGGGTCTTTGTTGTGGTGTGCGGGCTTCTGATTGCAGTGGCTTCTCTTGTTGTGGAGCACGGGCTCCAGGTGCACGGGCTTCAATAGTTGTGGTGTGCGGGCGGGCTCAGTAGTTGTGGCTTGCAAGCTCTAGAGCGCAGGCTCAGTAGTTGTGGCGCACGGGCTTAGTTGCTCTGCAGCATGTGGAATCTTCCCGGACCAGGGCTCGAACCCATGTCCCCTGCATTGGCAGGCAGATTCTTAACCACTGTGCCACCAGGGAAGTCCTAGAATTATTATTAATTGAAATTAGAGAAGGTTTCCTGATCAAGTCAGCAACTATAATGTTAATTGAAAATTTCATTCTAGTGATGAAAGCCTTACATATGTTTTAACACTATATTATGACTTTTGTCAAGCTTAAGTATTGTAAATTACAGACACAACCACTTTCACAGGTAATAAGGAAGTCTTGAGATCCCCAAGTAAATGCAGTTAATCAAGTAGGTGAATCCAGCAAGGGAAGCTGAATTAAAGGTACACCAAAGCAACTTCTTACGAGTCTAAGGTTACCTCAGAGTAGTTTGTCAGATTTTTATAAATCATTGGCTAAATGATGCTAGGGTAATTGGCTATTTGGAGGAAACATCACTGCTGTTCTTTCTGGATGCCATACTTCAAAAAGATATTTCAGATGGATCCCAGGGTTATCTGTAAAAAGTCAACTTTGTAAAAAATCAAAGTGAAAAGAATTAATCTAAACCTTAAAGAAATGGAAGAAATCTAAAGGTGAAAATGGAAAGCTTTGATTACATAAATGTAAAATTCCTGTTAAACATTGTAAACAAAGTTAAATTTTCCTTAAAAGGCAATTTAAATTAAAAGGCAAATGATGGTTAGTGAAAAACTTATTTGTAACATGGATGGTTAAGCTGTGTTGCCTCGATTTGCCGCTGCGCCACTAGGGAAGCCCCAAGATGCTTATTTATACTGATTTTATTTACTAAGGAAATAACATCATGTCTCTATCAATATAATCTCATTCTGTGCTCCCAAGTCAGTGGATTTCTAAGTGACTCTATTCTTGGTGAATTTCACATGTCTCCAGTGGATTTGGGTGGAATGGTGAGTAGAGAGAAGTACTCTGGGAATTCTAGGGCATCTGGTTGTAAGACCACCCTGGAAATTGTTTAAAACAAGTTCTTCAGATTCCTCATTTATTACTGAGCACAACAAATGAGTCTCCTCTCTTTGGAAGCTGATGGGTTCTCTTTCACATTGGTTATGAAATAAAAGTGTACCAAGCCTTGCAACTTATAAGAACACTAGGGCAAATAAAATGTCCAGGTACGTAGTAGAGTGTCAGTGTCAGAATAGACTGGGTGGCTTAAACAGCAAATATTTATTTTTCACAGTTCTGGAGGCTGGAAGTCCAAGATCAAGGCGCCAGCAGACCTGGTATCTGGTGAGAACAATCTTTCTGATTCACAGACAGCTGCTTTCTTGCTGTGTTCGCACATGAAGGAAAGCAGAGAAAGACAGAGATCATCCCTCTCGTGTCTATTTTTATAGGGGACACTAATCCGATTCATGAGGGCTCCATCTTCACACCCTAATTACTTCTGGAAGGCCCCACTTCCAGATACCATCACGTTGGGGATTTAGGCTTCAACATATGAATTTTGGGGAGCTACAAACACTCAGTCCATAGTAGTGTCCTAAAGCACTCTACACACGGCAGTTCATAGATGTTCTCACTCAGGGAGAAAAAAGAAAAACCATTCAGTACCTGTTAGCTCATTTGCTTATATAAATAATTTGGTACATTGATTATAGTTTCTAGATAGGAATTAGGAAACCTAGCTTCTTGACCTGCCTCTAGCATTAGCTGGCTACACAGTGTAGACCTAGGCCAACTCACTTAACCTCTCTGAATATTAGTTCTTTCATCCTTAAAATGGAGATGTTAAAACCAGTCACAACACCAATGTGGAATGACATGTGAAAGTAATTGTATTAAAAAAAAAGAGCTATTAAATGCACAGAATTATACCATGTATAATTGCATTACCTGGGAGCCTGCCTGGGTGAATTTTCCTTGGAAGGCACAGATGGGTTGGGAGGGAATGGAGAGCTTGTAGTTGCTTCCTCTGTTCTTCAAGAGTAATGTCAGCTTTGGATAGCACATCTGTTCTTAGCCAGAAGAGAAGAAATCCTGAGTTAGGTAGAGAGATGCCCAGGAAATAGAACTCTAGAAGGAAGAATAGGAAGAAGGTTAATGGGAAGTTAAAACAACTAAGGTGTGGGAGAGAGGAAGACATATGCCTATTTAGCAGCAGTTAAGTTTACTTTAATAAGACCTTGGGTCCAACATTAATAACAGAGAAACAAAGTAGAAGCACCTAAACATCCCATATCTTTAGCTGTGACTTGCTGTCAACAGACTTCTATTTTGGTCTCCTGTGTTGCTGAGAACTCTTAGATTGAGACTTTATTAATTTTAAGGTCATTCAGGTGTAAGTGTAGTGCCTTAAGGCTTTTTGTTTTGTTTTGTTTTGTTTTTTTGCCTGTGGTCATGATCATCTTTGTTTGTTTATTTTTGTGACCAACTTTTATTTATATCTGTTTCAGAAAAGGTATTGTCTTTCCCACTTACCTAGCCTGATATCAAGCTGCTCCCTCAAAAGTTTAGCTGGTGTTTGTAAAATATTTTTATAACTTAATTTAATTCAGTTGCACTTAAAATGTACAGTGTCCTGTGCTGGTCAAAAATAATAATGAGTCATCTTGGTGATTTGTAAAATGAGATATCGGTTTATTATTACCACCATTACCCTATTGTAAACAAAGTTGTAATATTTTCATTAGCATATATGTATCCTTAATAGAATTTATTAAATCCCTAGGGTTCAAGGGATATATATGTTAATTTTTCAGGGGTGATAGATCCATTTCACCACTTAAAATATTCTTTCTGATTATAAAAGTAACTATTTATTGCAGAAAACCTAAGTAGAAAAGATATAAAAACAATTTCTTAGAGAGCTATTGTTAATATTTTTTCATTTTCTTTTCTCTATGCATCTTATTTTGTGTATTTGAACTCATAATGTATATAAAGTGTTTTAATCTTTTTCCTGTTAAAATTGTAATCATTTTCTTTCATCATTAAAACTAAATTCCTGTTTAGTGATTATATAAATTCATAGTACAGATATATCACCATTTTCATAATAATTTCCTAAAGTTGGATGCTTAAATTGCTTCCAGTATTTGGAAATGTTTGCTAAGCTGATAGGTGAATAATATCTCTGTAAAGTATGTATTTCTTTAATTACTAATAATATTACACTTGAATATTTTTCAGATGTTAGCCAAGTTTTTAATGAACTGTCCAGTTTTATCCAAATGTTCTTAGTAGTTCTTACTAGTTAATTCATATAATATTTTATATTAAGGATATTAGCTATTTGGTAATACTTGTAAATACTTACAATTTGGCTTAACATTTTTTCTGATTAGTAAAAGTAAAATTCAATCATTAAATTTTTAAAGTACAAATAAGTACATAGAAGAAAATAAAACTTATTCCATCAGCATTCACATGTGTAATTTTAATGGAATTAACACTAGACAGTCTTGTTGGTACTCTGCTTAGTTCAGGTGACAATATAGAATATACTAGAAAAATTTTATTAAATATTTACATTTAGAATTGTTACATAGTATTCCACTATACACATATGCCATAATTAATTAAGGATGGAAAGTTAGTGTTCAATTTTTCACTACTCGAAACCCTGTGGTATTCTTAAGATAAATTATAAGTGAAATTACTGGACCCAAGTATGTTCACACCTTTACTTGATACAAATTACCCTTCCGGAAGGCTATGTAATTCAGTTTCCACTGGCAGCGTTCAGAATACCTGTTTCCTTGGTGCTCACTAAAAATCCATAGTTCTAATTTTTAATCAACTTTATTGTATAGTTTACATATAATAAATGTACCCATTTTAAGTATACTGATCAATGAGTTTTAACAAACACATACATATACTCTTGTAACCACCACCCCAATCAAGATGTAAAATGTTTCCATTACCCCAAAAAGTTCCCTCTTGCACATTTTCATCAATCATCAATTCCCTCCTCCTACCCGAGGTAACTTGGGTAACCACAGATGTTTCCTGTCAGCATAGATTATATTCTATCACTATAAGTTATATGGAGATATATATATATATATATATATATAAATGGAATCATATAGTACATGTATTCTTTGGGGTCTAGATTCTTTTGCTCAGCATGTCTTTGAGATCCATCACTGTTGCTGCCTGAATCGGTATGTTCTATTATTGAGTAAAAAGCCATTTTACTGATATACCAAAATGTGTCTGTCACCAGGTGAATGATGAAACATTTGGGTTGATTCCAGGCTGGGGCTTTTGTGAATAAAGCTGCCTATATGTGCACAGGTCTTTAAGCTATGACTCTCTAAAAAGAGATCCTTCATTTTCTTACCTGGGAGAAGATTTGTGGACTCCAGGTATATCACCTTCTGTTTCAGGTCAAGCAGATTTCTCAAAGGCAAGCCGTACCTTGTTTTAGGGTCCGATTAGCAGGATGAGGCAATGGGGCAGGCTGTGATTTTGAGAGCATCTTGGAAGGCTATCTGGGGAGCACCTGATCTCCCTCCTCCTGTAGCAGCCGCAAGCATAAGGCTCCTGTTGCTCACAGCCCTCCCCCACGATGTCTTCTGGCTCCTGACAAGTCTAAGAACCCTGCTAAGTCAGGCCTGGCCTCTTCCCGTGACGGGGGGGTGGGTCAGAGGAGAAAATAACGACAGGCATCATGCTGTTTACTGCCACATCCCCTAAATAGCTCCAGGAGGCAGTGGCAGGGTCAGGCTACCCTACAGGCCACTTGAGCCCCTGCCCAATGGCCTCTAGGGTATTCTGTGCCCTCTTCTCAGCTACATGAGAATTGTGTGCTCAGGACTCCGTAGAATTCCGTGCAGTATTTGCAGGGCCTTCCTTCTGGAAGTGGAATGCAAACTTCTTGAGAGCAAAGGATCACGCCTTATACAAATTTTTCTATGTACGAGGCACACAGTAGGTGCTCACATAGGGTTTTGGGTCATGTAAAATCAGAACCTGAGACATGGGCATGGCTTATAAACACTCAATAGTATTTGAAAGTTAAAGTAGGGTCTTTAACAAACAAATGCTTCCGATAACATAGTTTTCCCTGGAATTGAAATTAGTGATGGGAGGGCAGTTGTAGCTTTTGTTTCGTGTGGCTGCGCACATGTTATTTTGTACAGCTATTTTTCGATAAAGAAACCAAAGACGATCATTAAACACCATTCCCTCTCTTCCCAATCTCCCTTCTGTGGCAACCTCTGAAATTCTGAGATTCTAAGAGAAGTTTCCAGAACCTAAATATGGGAAACAGATACATTTGGGGAGTTATTTGTATTTAAAGGCAATATGATAACAAATGCCATGAGTGGGATAGGAATAAGATTTTATAGAGAAATAAATGGTTTACAGACAGCTTTTCAGGAAAATCTCTCTCATAATAAAGGAAGATAGTTCATTAGAGTAAGGGCCTAAGCTTTCAGACCACAAGAGCCTGGAGTGATTACACAGATTACACCTCCTTACACAGTACATCTGTTACTAAGTCTAAAGTCATTCTGCTCGCTGCATGACGGGCAGTAAGTCGGGAGACAAGTTATTGGGGGAACTTTATTTGGAAAACCAGCAGACTGAGAAGGTGGCCGACTAATGTCCTAGAGAACCATCTTACCCCAGTCAGAATTCAGGCTTCGTTTATACTAAAAGGTGAGGGGCAGGGGTGAAGGGGGAGTTGGTTGGTGTAAACTTCTTGGTGCAGGAATCCTTTGTTCTTGCAGCTGTCCATGGAGGTCAGGTCACGATGTTCCCGTAAACCTCCAACAAGACAAATGTTATTCTCTGTCCTGCACTTTTTATCTTTATATGAATGGGAAAGTGTTGTACTCTTAAAGGTCAGAGCCTTGAGAATGGGCCGTCCTGTATATTGCAGGCTATAGGCAACATTCTTAACTCGAAGCAAAAGCAGTAGAATACAAAGGTTGAAGTAAAAGAAACAGATCTAATATGGAGTCAGATTTGTTCTTCCCTGTTATATCTCTTTCACGAACATCAACTCTTATGTTTGCTCATGGCAGAATGAGGTTTTGATGGGGCGTGTTTCTCTTCCCTCAGTTCACTGACATTGGGACCTTCGAGACGGTGTGGCAGGTCAAGTTTTACAATTACCACAAGCGAGATCACTGCCAGTGGGGAAGCCCCTTCTCCGTCATTGAGTACGAATGCAAGCCCAATGAGACCCGCAGTCTCATGTGGGTGAACAAGGAGTCCTTCCTCTGAAGATGGCGCTTTCTGATGCTGTTGGACAGTCTCTTCAAAGATCCACTTTTAGATAACCCAGCACAAGCCTTCACCAAGGCACACCACTCCGTTGCTGTCTCCCATTGGGTGCCAATTATCTACTAGCCCTGATTATTCTGAATGTGTAATTCCCCTCTGATGCAATGTCCCTGACATAAAAGGTCATGATGTACCCTGCCCGAGAGACTCCCTTTCTGTATTCTGTGTTGGTGTTCCTCCCTCCAGTTGTTCTTGGTCACGCTGGTGGCCACTTGGAGGAGCTCTGTGGAATCCGCAGGCTGTGTCCCACACTTAACTTTTCCACTGAATGACTGTGCTGTTTTGTTTCCAAGTTGAGTGCTTCCCTCTTTTTTGTTAAATGTCAAATAAAAAATAACAGTGTGCTTGGGTTCCATCCCAAGTGTGCAAGGGTAACATGTAACTTGGGATGTTTTCCATCTGTGTCAAAGTAGCCTTTGTGAAAATGTGATGCAAACAGCAGTCAATGGGACTCAAGTGTTGTGCTTTCTATAAACAGCTCGGCTATTTCAGGGAAGAATAATGACAAAAGAAAAGGACAAATATTTAAGAAGTGTTTATAACGTATTACAACTCAAATAATGTAAGGTATTGTGCTGTGGCCTAGTGGAAGTGGGAACGAGCCTTGTGTGGACCACTGTTAAACAAGGTGACCAAAGTGACAGGGTTAATTCTTTGGCAAGTGACTGTGGTGTCCAAACAGGCATGCTGATGGCCTCCCTACATTCCCCTCCACTTGAACTTTGTAAAACTGTGTATGGAACTATAATCAACTTTTGATATTTCTTAATAAAGGCATTGAAAATCATCCTTGACTTGCCTTCTTAATTTGGGCAATATCTGTCTAGCAGGTGGACCTCTGCCCCAGGCCAGCTCTACTAAGATTGCTACTGAATCCAGGCAGGTACAGCTCACCACACGACAGGTCAGTAAATCAAGAGATGAAGTGGAGGGGCACAGAATAACGACTTTATTCGGAAAGCCAGCAGACCAGGTAGATGGTGGACTACTGTCCCAAAGATTAGAATTCAGGCATCTTTTATATTAAAAGGGGAGATGATGTGGCTGTTTGCTGCAAACTTCTTGGTGCCGGAATCCTTTGTTCTTGCAGCTGTCCATGTGGGTCAGGTCACGATGTTCCTGTAAACCTCCAACAAAACAAATGTTATTTTCTCTTCTGCAACTTCTTAATCTCTCTATGATTGGGAAAGTGTTACACTTTTAAAGGTCAGAGCCTTGAGAATGGGCTATCCTGTATATTTCAGACTCTAGGCAACATTCTTTTACCAAAGGTGCAGAGCCAGCATGACCAAGCACAGGCAACAGAGCACAAGGATTAGAGCTAAAGGCATAGATCCAATATGGAGTCAGGTTTGTTCTTCTCTGTTACAAGACCACCATCTATGTTGCAGGGTGAGGGGGATATACCTGGAGTAGAAATAGCACACTTAACCCATAGATCAATTCTGACCATTAAACAGGGACTACTCTACCGGCTGCAACAAAGCTAGCACAGGCTTGGGCTCTTGGTGGACAATCAAAAAATGCTTGTTCCTGTCCTCTCTCTATTCCTCCTTCCAGGGTGACCACACCCCTATCAGCCAGCTATATAGCTGAGCAGCTTTAGGATGTGGTGCTGTAACAATGCATGTACCTCAGGATGGAGACCTCCTTGCCTGCTCCCAGGCACTGCAAGGTACGTGGCACAAAGGCTGTACTCCATGTAGATTGAGGATGAATTCCCTAAGAAGCAAAGAAACATTCTCTTGAAAGGTAACAATATTGTAATGTTCACTTGGGAAGCACAAATCCTATTGGGTTGGAAAAAGTTAGTTGGGGATTTGTTTTTTTGCTGCCTGTGAACCTTCCATGTAAGAATATGCAAGGTTAATGAGATTATTGCAAAGAATCAGTTTCTTGTGGAAATGAATTTGGAAGGCTGGCCCCAAACCCTCTGCACCTGTGTTACTTACCTGCAATGAGGCTGTGCTTCCAGCAGGGCGCAGTAATGCCTTGGATTTGGGCTAATCGCGAGCGGTGTTAAAAGAGAGGAGTATGCTTCTCAATTCGCTTGTTTTTCAAAAACGATAGTGTCTATTAACTGCTGCTAAATATAAGCACTAATCCGCTCCTAATTACTGTATTTTAAAAGCCAACACTCTTCAAACACTGAGAGATTTAAAGCAATGGGTTTACCATAGACAGAGGCTTAAGTTTTATTCCAGGATATCCAGTGGAAATGCAGTTATGAGAAGGTGGGCAAATGTGAAAACTACATATCTTAGCCTATTGAAACATTTGATGGGTAAATATTTTCATTTGGGAAACAAGGACTCTCAAGCTAGTGACTCACCCATCAGAGTCTTAGTATTTGCTTTGAGGGGTGGAAGCAATATTGCGGCTTTTGCCCATTTCCATTTTTGAGTTGGGAATGACTTAAGGCAGGGCTGGGGGAAACATGGCCCATGTCACTGGACACACCGAAGAGCCCCAGCCCAGAAGCTGGAGCATCAAAGTCCCAGAGACACACTGGGTGAGTTCAACTTTTCACCATCATTCTGCTTGTGGGTAAGATGAGTTCGGCTAGTAGACTTCTAAAGCACATTAAGATTTATGGTCTGTACCTCTACTTTATTCTCCTTATTTTGTTTAAATGTGTGCGTCCGCGCATGTGTGTGTTTCCCTTGAGGCTAAGAGGTAAGGTTGAATCAAGGGAGGTGGGGAGGGGATGGAGATGAAGTAAACAGGAAATCTTAACAGCTAATCTGCCACCTTAAGTGATCTCTCCTGGCATCTACTGTTCTACTTATGATTGGACTCAAGCCCAGTCTCTCTGGCTACTTCTCAGCATAGCTCTCCTCCTACTTCCAGATTCAAGTGCTCAGCTATATCAAGCTGCTGAGTTGTAACTTTGCCCCTCAGCCATCTGGAAGCCTATTTTTATACAAGTTGTAGCCATGTCTCTCTACTTCTAAGCATTGGGTGGCTACCCAGAAGCTTGAGGAACTAGGCCATCCTTCTAATTATTATGATGACTGAAACACTTTGGAACAGGTGGGAGAGTAGAAATGCCTTGAATTTCTATTTTGTGACACCTTGCTTATTGAGAAGTCACTTATCCAACCATCTAAGCCATCCAGATCCCAGTTGAGAACAGAAAACATGCCAAAAAGTAAAGATCTCTGTTACAGATGTCACCAAGTCCATCCACTAAAGGCTTGGGTCTTCTCTCAAAGCCTCATGACTCATATTTTAAAGACGGTTCTAACTTATAAGGTGATCTAGTGTCTGGCTCTTAGGAAATTGGATGCAGAATAATTAGAGGAAAGAAGGCAATTTGTAGAGACAGATATACTGAAAATAAATTTTTTTCACAGAGAGAGGACCAAGAAAAAAGTTGAAAGAAGATAAAATAAGTCAAAAACTATAATAGATAGGGACATAATCCTGAATTAAACCACAATAGTTTCTGTGGATATCAAATAAGAATTGATATACATCATCATGACTCTTATTTAGGAAGATTATCCATTATTTTCACAAATGTTTCATCATGACCCAGTGTTTAAGAGTTCAGATTCTGGAGCCAAGATGCCTCAATTCAAATCCTTATTAACTGTGTGACCTTAGACAAGTCACTTAATATCTCTGCGCTTACATTTTTTAAACTAATTAATTATTTTTGGCTGCGTTGGGTCTTCGTTGCTGCGTGCTGGCTTTCTCTAGCTGCGGGGAGAGGGGGCTACTCTTCGCTGTGGCGCGCGGGCTTCTCATTGCGGTGGCTTCTCTTGTGGCGGAGCACGGGCTCTAGGCGCATGGGCTTCACTAGTTGTGGCACGTGGGCTCTAGAGCGCAGGCTCAGTAGTTGTGGCGCACGGGTTTTGTTGCTCCGTGGCATGTGGGAATCTTCCCGGACCAGGGCTCGAACCCTTGTCCCCTGCATTGTCGGGTGGATTCTTAACCACTGCACCACCAGGGAAGTTCTGTGTTTAAAGTTTTTCATTTGGAAAATGGAGATAATAAAAATATTTAAAGAGTGACTGTGAGGATTAAATACGTTAATGTAGATAAAATTAACTGTGACTGGCACATAACATTATTACTTGGTACATTTTGTTTAAAAAGTCAGAGAGGACAAAATACATTTTTAAACAAAAGTGTTAAAAATGCAAAGAGGAAAACTGAAGGTGCTTAAAAGAATATTCCGTGCATGGGTGATGGTCAAAGCTTGTGCTCTGGTCTTATACAAAAAATGAAGAAGAAGAAGAAGATGATGAAGGAGAAGGAGGACGAGGAAGATGAGGGGGAGGAGGGGAAGGAAGGAGAGGAGGAGGAGAAAGAGAAGGAAAAGAAGGAAAGAGAGGAGGGGGAGGGGGAAGAGAAGGAGAAGAAGGAGAAGGAGAATGTATGTAGAGACAATATTTTTAATTATTTAAAAATAAATAGTTTGAAGTAATGTATTTTAAGGTATGTTAGGGAAAGACTTTCTCCACAAACAGGCTTCATACGCGCAGGCTCAGCAGCCATGGCTCACGGGCCCAGCCGCTCCGCGGCATGTGGGATCCTCCCGGACCGGGGCACGAACCCGTGTCCCCTGCATCGGCAGGCAGACTCTCAACCACTGCGCCACCAGGGAAGCCCATAGAGTCTCTTTTACAAAGACCCAGTTCTTAATAATATGCAAACATCCGGACAGAATCAGAGAACTTAAAATCTGAGAAATGTCAAGAGTGATGTCATAAGTTCTATTTGTTATTTCTTCAAAATCTGATAAATGTCAAGAGTGATGTCAAAAGTTCTATTTGTTATTTCTTCTTTTTTAAAAAATAAATTTATTTATTTTTGGCTGTGTTAGGTCTTTGTTGCTGCACACCGGCTTTTTCTAGTTGCAGCGACGGGGGGCTACTCTTCATTGCGGTGCGCGGGCTTCTCATTGTGGCGGTTCCTCTTGTGGAGCACGGGCTCTAGGTGCACGGGCTCAGTAGTTGTGGCTCACGAGTTCTAGAGCACAGGCTCAGTAGTTGTGGCGCACGGGCTTAGTTGCTCCGCGGCATGTGGGATCTTCCTGGACCCGGGATCGAACCGTGTTCCCTGAATTGGCGAGCAGATTCTTAACCACTGCGCCACCAGGGAAGTCCCTATTTGTTATGTCTTTTAATCCTCCCAACAGCTCTGTGAGGTAGGCAGCGCATGTCATATGTCCGTTTTACAGGAGAAAAATGTCTCAGATTTTGAAAAATAAGGCTCAAGTTTAAACAGCTGATTTTACAAGAAATGACTTTATTTGAGCCTCAGTTTTCTCGTTTGTGAAACGGTGACAATACTATCCACTTCAGAGTGTGTTAGGATTAAATAATGTCACAAGCAAAACACCTTCCTTCTCTTCTCCTCATCACCCTCCTTCTGATGCATTTTATTTAAAACGACTTCATCCTGTGCCCACACTCCCGCCGTGTTTGTTTTTTTAACCGGTGGTTTTGCCTTCCTTTATTTGCAGTCTACTAGATCAATGCCTTCCCCCCCCCAAAATTACTGTGAATTGATTAAGTCTATATAGATGACTCTAAATTATTGTCAATAAATAAAAGCATTCCATTTCTAGAAACTCTGTATTCAGTTAGAAAGCTATAGCTCTCTGCACAGCAAATTACTTGAAGAGGACCTTGACTATTTGAAGTCATAGGAACTAGTGTTCGAGCACTAGATAAGACTAATTCTGTTTTTTTTTTAGCAAGTATGGTATTTTATTCCACATTTACTGACCAACGAAAAATATGACAATATTTTTGGCCTCACTCTTGTGCTGGAATAGTAATCCTGACAGGCACTCTAGCCTCTGCCCACGGTGGATTTCTGATTCTCCTTCAGGTATTCAGAGCTGGGACAGTCTCCCTGACACCGCACAGCCTGTACCCTCTGCTTGGAATGCCCTGCTCCATTTTCTTCCTAGCAGATGCCTTCAAGTGCCAACTTAAATGTCACGTCAGCTATGAAGTCTTTCCTGACTCCTCTAAAATGTCGAGTCAAGAATAATTTTGAAATCGTGTTTATTCAAATATTTTCTTTGATGACCCCGTTTCTGAAAAGCGTCACCAGCTTCCATCTAACTTCTGCCTTTCTATAGTTCTCTGGATGGCTTCCACGTTTTCTGACTGACTCAGTGAGAATGAACTGACTCAATAAAAAAAAAGTGATGAGATTCTAGAAAGAGCTAGCTGGATGGCTGACTGGCTGGGAAAAAAAAAAAAAAAAAAGCCAAGGAGCTTGGAATATATTAGCCTTTAATGGGTTAGTCCTGCTCCCTTTAAAGAAGACTGAAAGAAGGCAGGTAGATGAGTAAGAAAAAGCATCTGAGTTTTCTCTCTGATGTTTCTTGAAGTGAATATGCCTTTTCATGTTAGCGTTATTAATGATGACAGGGTTAAGGTGTGCAGTGCTTTGAAGGAGTCTATTTACGTCAGGGTCGTCATTTTGTGCTGCCCACAAAATGTTTCCAGCCCTCCCCTGCCTAGGCACATGACAGGACTGTACTCTCACATGGGGTAGGGCCATGTGAGAGGAGCTCAGGCCAATGAGTTGTGAGCTGAAACGATGTGTGTTGCTTCCAGGCTGAAACAGCCAACCGCCTGTGCAATACCCAGCAGAGCTCTCTTTCCCTTTGCCATGGCAACCATCCGCTTTCAAGATGATCCATCATCCCGCATCCTGGAGTGAGAAGACATGAAGCAGAACCCTAGCCAAACTTTACTGGACCTAGAGCATAAGTGAGAAGTAAACTTTTCTCCCTAAACTTTTATTGTGAAAAATGTTGAAATAGGCAGAAAAATTGAAAGAAGTGTAAAACCGAAATCCCCAACCCATCACCTGGATTTTATAGTTAACATTTTGCTATCATTGCTTTATCACTTATCTATCCATCCATCCATTCCTCTATGCTACATCAATCCTTCTTTTTGGAGGGGGGGAAGAATGAGAAACTATTGTAAAACACTACTGAGATTTGGGGGTTGTGTATTATCACAACGTAATCCAGCCTTTTCTGTTCTACAGCATCTGAGTTGCCCCGGCCAGCTACTCCCTTTTTCTGCTGAGGACCCTATAGTGGAACTACTCCAAAAAGAAAAATTGTTTTAAAAGTTAGTTCTAAGAAATCATTTCCTGCCAGGGAAAGTTAAAAATCCTGGGATGAGTTAGGAGAAAGATTAAGCCATCTTTTTTCTCTTATGGGCTTAAAAATAAGATAAACTCTGACTGAGCTAGTTTGGATAGGGTTCTGTTTAGAGGCGGGTTGGGGTGGGGGATGGATTAAATGGGGAAAAGAAACGCAGAAAAATCACATTCACTGTGCGCCTGTTTTGTGGCAGATGTTCTATGTATAGGATCTTGTGACATCCTTCAAACCACCCCATAACATACATAAGATTTTCATTGTTAACATGAGGATATTAAGCTCAGAGAGGTTAATATCACAGCTAGTGTGAGTGGAAGAGGCAGAATGAAAACCTAAATGATTCCAATACATTTATCCTCCACTAGAAGTCAAGGAGGTATGGGGACATATGTATATGGATAGCTGATTCACTTTGTTACACAGCAGAAACTAACACACCATTGTAAAGCAATTACACTCCAATAAAGATGTTAAAAAAAAAAAAAAAAGAAGTCTACGAACCCTTGATCTCTGACAGCCCCAGAAGCTGACATTTCCCTCCCACTGAAAGGGCTGTCCACAGAGAGACATGGCCCATGAGCTAAGTAGCTCTTGCTTGTCTGAGTAGGAAGGGAGAGCTGAGCCAACTTGCTTGGGAAGACAACCTAAGAACCCATTTAGAACTTGGGATTGTGAGAATCTGTCCTCATCCTATAGAAGTAACTCAATCCTGAATGACCATTCCCTTCAAATATTGAACACAGGTTATCTTCTTTAACTTTGCTGTGGAGCTTAACCTTTCCCTAGTGATCTTTATGAGATTTAAGGCCTTAAAATAAAACTTGGATACTCAAAGGGATAGCATGAGGGAGTTTCCTAGGGGATGGAATTGTTCTGTATCCTGGTAGTGGTGGTATTTGCATGAATCTATAAAGGTGTTAAAACTCATAGAAATGGACGCAACACACACATACACACACAGAGGTAATTTTACCGTATGTTTACTTTTTCAAAACCTGAAGACACTGATGCAGAAGGGCCCCTGAGACTAGAAATCAAGCTGTCGGGGTCAAACCATCTCCACAAAGCATCAGGGAATAAAATTCCAGAGGGCAGACCACTGAACAGACTTCCAAGGGGTAGGTGCCAGTGCAGTCCTCTCCTCTTTCCTTCATTTATATAAATCCTTCCAGAAAACTGACAAGTCAAATGTTCCTCATAAACCATCAGAGTTCAGTGTTTTCCACAGACGGTCTGCTGATCCTCTGTGTGTCTTCATCAAGGCTGGAGTCATGAGGCTGAAGACCAGGCAGGCCAAGGAGGCCACGCCTGAGAAGGCAGGACCTAGCAAATGTGGGTCAGAGAAGAACCTAAATCAGAAACTGGGTTAATTCAACTGGGTTAACTTCAGTGGATCTGAGGAAATCAGAGTGTGAGAGCTGAGAGGCGTTTACCAGAAGGAAAGTCACAGGAATGAGAAGTCAGGGCAAGTCTAGGCAGATCCACGTGGCCGAGTCTGGAACGCCTGAACCCCAGAGAACTGGAGCTCTGCCCCTGGTGGACGTTGGCTGCCTGAAAGTCCCACCTCTGCACAGGAGCCTAAGCCGTGTCCACCTCTGTCTCTGCAAGAGACCTTTGCTTAGTGGTTTCGAGCCTTCACTTTGGCCAAATACATGTGGTCCTTGGCAGTCCCGCACTGTCTAGAGCCCGTGAATCTTTTCGGAGCTCATTTATCTCAGGAGGGAAATTGCCTGAGCAGACTTGAAGGCAGGGGTGGGAGCCACCTGCTGAAGACACCAGGGAGCATTTGGCAGGGTGGGTGGGGAAAGGAGATGGAACAGAGGAGAGGGGGCTGGGAGCTATCCCACTCTTTCTCTCCCTCCTGCATCTGGTGCCCCAGGAGCTGCTCTGAGCAATGCCTCTCGAATGCGTTGGCGTGAACTTGTACTTGTTCCTCCCTCAGGGAATGAGAGAAGACAGGCTGAAAGCTGCTAAAGTGCTTGGAGAACATCCAGGGAGAGGCTTGTCAGAAATGCAATATATTAATGAAAACAGCTTGGGCCTGGCTAAATAGTGACTCTTGGAACAAAACAAACAGATGGGAGTTGACGACAATTGATCTGAAAAAGAAAGAGTCCAGCCCCTGTATACATAGAGCCTGGTGCTTCGTGAGAGGCTTCACGGAGTTCACTGCACCGTGGTCTTCTTCAGCTTAGGCTAGTATTCATTTATTCTCAGGAGCGCCAACAACCACTACATCAAGGCCTCCCTTATGGGCATAAGCACATTCTCCAGTGTCTGCCATCTCCAGGAACAAATGTTCTTTGCTTTTTCTTTTTCTTTTTTTTTTTTTTCAGATTATTTGCTTTGCATTAATAATCTGCAAGGGCCTCTCACAGGCCATCGGAGTGATCTCAGATGCTTGTTAAAATATAGATTCCTGAGCTCTACATTTTCACACCTGACAAATTAGGTGGACTCTCTGAGAGTAATTCCAAAGCATCTGCACGGTGGTTACCAAGGGGGAGGGGGTTGAGGGAGGGATAGAGTAGGAGATTGGGGTTAGCAGATGTAAGATATTATGTATGCAATGGATAAACAGCAAGGTCCTAGCACAGAGAACTATATTCATATCCTATGATAAACCACAAAGGAAAAGAATATTTAAAAAAAGAATGTATATGGGGGCTTCCCTGGTGGCGCAGTGGTTGAGAGTCCGCCTGCCGATGCAGGGGATTCTGGAGCACAGGGGATGGTGGAGGAGGAAAGAGGCAGAGCCTTGACCATGGGGAGCTTTGCACAGAGGCTGAGCAGCTTTGGCTTTGACCTATAGAAAATGGAAGCTGGAGGAGTATTTGAAGCACAAAGTGACCAGATGCTGTGTGTGGTATAGCGTGATCTCCCTGTTTGGAGCAGGGAGAGGAGAAGAGAAGCATCTGCCACGGTGAGGGGTGAGGAGGCCAAACCCAGACAACTGCACACGTGGGGGCAGAGAGGTCTCTGAGGAGAATACGGAGAGAGCTCAGGCCACAGGATGGAGAGGTAGAGAGGCTGGAGCTCAGGACAGGGAACGAGGCTGGTACACATCCAGCAGGGGACGTGATAATGGCCATTCTGAGTCAAGAAGCTCATCCAAGGGAAGGTACTTTCAATGCTCACATACCTCCTCCAGCTCAGAATTTGAAAGCCAACCTGACATTGGAGCTTGTGAGCATATTGTCATGTCTGGGCCCTTTGGTGATAGTTTCTGCTGTGCTAGGGAATAGGTTTAAAGATATCTGGTAAGTCAGACAACAAGGTCCCACTGTATAGCACAGGGAACTATAGTCAATATCCTGAGATAAGCCATAATGGAAAAGAATATGAAGAAGAATGTACATATATATATATGTATAACGGAGTCACTTTGCTGTACAGCAGAAGTTAACACAACATTGTAAATCAACTAGACTTCAATTAAAAAAGATATCTGGGAAGTGGAAAAAAATCACCCCATAATATTTAGTTTGATTCCATTTCTTTTTTTTTTTTTTTGCGGTACGCGGGCCCCTCACCGCTGTGGCCTCTCCCACTGCGGAGCACAGGCTCCGGACGCGCAGGCTCAGCAGCCATGGCTCACGGGCCCAGCCGCTCCGCGGCATGTGGGATCTTCCCGGACAGGAGCACGAACTCGTGTCCCCTGCATCGGCAGCCAGACTCCCAACCACTGCGCCACCAGGGAAGCCCCTCCATTTCTGTTTTTAAAAACTAAGTGCAGGGAGACAGACAGATTGGGAAAGAGACAGAGAGAAGGAGAAAGAGAGAGAGAGAGAGAGAGAGGTCGGGATTTGAGGAAATACATAGCAAAGGCAGGTTACTATTAATAAGAATAATAAGGAAGAGCAGTGGGGTTGGGGGAGGGAACAGAAGGACCTTTGACAATTTACTCTGAATTCTCGCGCATTTTTAAACTGGTCTTAACGATGAGTTCTACTGATGTATGCTTTTTGTAAGTTTTTACAGCAATTTTTGAAAAGATACTTACACATATTCTTGGCTGCCACTAGGTGGTACCGGCGGCAGGACAGACTGGACGACCTTGAAGCTTCTTGGGCTCCTCCATGACACCTGAATGTGGGTCTAACTTCCTAACTTCAAAGAGTGAAACGAATTAATGCACCAACTGTTAGAGCTCAGGGCTCCAAGCCCCAGACTTCCCTCTTATTCCTCTTTAGATGTGAGAAGAGAATTTTCTATTTAATTGGTATAAAAATATTTTCAAGTAAAAAAAAGTTCTTTCCGTATCAATCTAAGTTGTACAGTTTGGTTCACATATATTCAATCATCTCAAGAGCTCCACCTTACAATGATATTCCCAAGTCAAATCTTAATCAGATGCATAAAAATAATAGAACTCTTCTCTGTGATGCAACCTCATCACCCGAGGTTCCCTAATTCCAGGACCAGGCCTTTCTTTCCATCTACTTACCCTTAATTCTCTTGGGCAGTCACATCTTCCATCACCTCAGTTGATGTGGGCAGAAGACAGAAATGTTACACTTATCTTCTTTCTCCATCCCACGATAATGCAGCATTTGTGATTTCAACAGGGCTCTTCAGCAGGGCTTATCTCCTCTCCTATCCTGGACTGGTTTAAACTAGCTAATGTTTTGTTCTTTCTTCTAAAGCAATATTTCATTCCAAAATCACGTGCCTAAGATTCCCAATCCCCAAGATAGCATAGCCTAGCAGGAAGCAGTGAAAATACGTGCTCTCTTCAGGACACCAATGTGGCCAGCCTGGCACACAGAAGCTACTCAGTCCCCATGGGTGGAATGCCAAGAGGTGTCTGCAGTGGCTCTCGCTTGGCTAAGGCATGCTTCTCATCGTAATCCCCACTGCACCTGGCATGATTTTTCACCTTTTTATCCCCAATTTCCACCCCATCCTTCCCACAGGGGCATTGTGCTGAGTTGGTCTCTGGATAAAACCCAAGAAGGGCACCAAGGTTACAGAGCTGTACTTGACACTCCCTGTGTGGCCAGTTGAGCCACAGATAAACACCAGAGGGGAGAGTCAGGAACATTCCATGCAAAGGACACTAGATATTAAATGAATGTTAGCCACTATCCATCATTAATAATAGTAAAGACTACTGTTCATTCGAGTTCTTGCTATTTGCCAAACCCTGTGCTAAGTATTTCATACATTTCATCTTATTTGATTTCCTCAACCACCCTGTGGTTGAGCATTATTGCTCCATTTTACAGATATGGGAACAGAGACTTGGAAACTTTCAAGTGACAGGCTCAGGTTTATCTATTTTCAAAGCTTGTCTTCTTAATCCTTATCCTGTTCTGAAGCTAGTGAAGGGCTCTGATTGTTCAGAGATCTGTTTACACCCCATTTGAGAGACTACTGAGAAGCCCAAGTCTTCCTCCTCCCGACCCTGTAGTTTATTATCCTCTCCAAGGGGAGAGAAAATGTCAAGGGGAGAAAGTGAATGCAAACATCCACATGCTTTGTACTAATATTTAGACTTCATCATACACTTTTTTTTTTTTTTTTTTTCTTTGCGGTACGCGGGCCTCTCACTGTTGTGGCCTCTCCCGTTGTGGAGCACAGGCTCCGGATGCGCAGGCTCAGCGGCCATGGCTCACGGGCCCAGCCGCTCCGCGGCATGTGGGATCTTCCCGGACCGGGGCACGAACCCGTGTCCTCTGCATCGGCAGGCGGACTCTCAACCACTGCGCCACCAGGGAAGCCCCGTCATACACTTTTTAAAGGTAAGAACTATGCTTTTCCGTTACTTCTTGTCTCCCCTCAGCACCTCCCAATATGCTCCACCCACAACAGTTTTTTAATACTGTATTGCCTCAGTGACTGGCTGGCCCCTTGATCACATCTGGGGTCAAGAAGGTTAGTGATAGGATATAACCCAAGGTTTGTGATTTTCTGTGGCTCAAGATTATTTTTCCCATCTGTTTTCCCTTACCATGAATCCTTGAAAAGGAAATGTCATTTGGTTTCCAAATTGAAATATTTCATCTAATGAGATGAGTCTTATTTCATTATTTTAAGAAAACCTTTTCAAGTGTGGTTGGTTGAAAGGAGTAAACAAGAATAAATCTACCACTACCTTCTCTTTCCTAGGAACTTGGAGCTGGAGCTTGTTTTCATGATATAATTAGGTAGGGACTTCTGTGACTTAATTTAAAAGCCTGAAGTATAATCACCTTTCTTTCTTTTTTTTTTTTTTTGTTTCAAAACAGTTTTCTTCTCTGCTACCCCCGGGTGAACCTGGCTCTGCTTTTCCAAATTCAGTGATGCCAGGTCAGCAGGGAGCAAATTTGAGACTGTACAATTCCCATCAGCTATTAGCTGGGGACATCTTTCTGTCCCTAAGGTCTAAGTTAGTTCTAAAGGACAGGTTTTCTTTTCAACAAATATGGTTATCCCTATTAATGGTAATGGGTGTTTCACGTGAATGGGCAGAAGACTCCGTACCCCTAAGTTTTTCCCAAGCCTGAATTACGTGAGGCCAAATTAAACACAGTTTGAATCTCTGGCTCCGTCCTCCTTTGTGTTCAGATAAACGTTGATACTCGAATAAGATTCTAAGTAATGAAATGCCAATACATGTGGCTTCTGCATCTGTCATCTAAAGGATGTGCCTTTAAAAATGGATTCCTTTCTTCTCTGTTTAATTCTTGGCCTGGTAAACCACTATAACCCTGCGAGGGAGGCAAGGAGACATTTCTGAACAGTTTTTTTCTGCTACAACATCAAAAAGCTTGTGCCAGTGAGTGAGATATACCCAGTACTGCATTAACATCCTATTCTGAAATGCTTGTACCCTAGGCTACCTCCATTGATTTGATCAGTATCAGATACTCTGACGTCATGAAGTGAAAAAGAGGCATGAAAAGAAAAGCGACTGAAATATGAATAACAAACTGTTCAAGAGGAGACAGCCAGTTCTAGAGGACTGGCTCCACTCACTTAGAGGTGTGTACCAACGCCAAATAAGACGAAATAAGAGGCAGCCTTGTTTGTGTAGTAGTTAATAGGCCCCAGAGGGGAAAGGGACAGCTCAATGAAACAATCTTGCCTAATTTTTTCTTAGGTTCTTTACTCTATTTCATGTAACTCATGATTTAGAAAGGTCTCTAAAATATGACGGTTGTAAGAACATCGATCGGCCAAGGCTCTTGAAATGTATGTTAACAGCTTTGATCTCGTTGTCTATGAAGCTATCTATGGAAGCAATTTCACATGTATTTAAACTCAGTAACTTCTACAAAGGAAGGCCTTTACTGGCATTTATAAACTCTTCACTGGAAAAAAAGTGGGAAATAATATGATTAATAGTGAGCTGAAGACTTTCATTTCTTCTGAAATTATTTTTAAGGATATAAACAACTCACCCCCTTCTTTGCTGGTATTAACCTACAAAACACAAAAAGTCAAATTGTGGTTATTTTTTCATGACGGTTGACCTCAATTCCTGACTCAGGAGACAATATAAAGCAGTTCAACTGGTTTTGTCTTGTTTGAGAAACTAAAATTAAAATCTCAGGCGTTATTTATTTTAATCCACAAACAGGAAGGAAAGCGGTCTGTGAGAAAAAGTCATAAAGACAATTTCCCAAATGTGTGGATCTTTTTAACTTAGTGCCAATCTAAAAAAAAAAAAAAAAAGGTGCTTTTAAAAAATATTTTTAATGTGGGTTTTTTATGGCTCTCTCTAGTTGCAACCGGACACTTTAGGTTTTATTCTCATCTTTCAGCTACTGGCATGTCATAATCTACTCTAGGGAATGACTGCCTAAATTACTATATCCATAAATATTCTAGTGGAAAACATTTGCAAGGCTTATTTTCAGAAGTATGCTGCAGTACCTCGACGCTGAATCCTAGCTCATAAGACCAAATTCAATAAATGAGGAGAAAAAAAAAAAAAGACCGAATTCAATTCTATTTTTCTGTATTATAGTCAACAATTTCCAGGTGTTACTTTGAACACGGCAACTCCAAAAGTATAACAGAAAAGAGTTATATGGATGCTACATAAACCAATATTGCAGTTTATTATGGAAAAAAACCTACCCAGTGATGGTGATTTCCATCTTTCATACTACCCAATACTGATGATCAAGGACCCTCTGTTATCTACTCTTGGCTAGGATCAGTGATTTCTTGGAAAACAAAATTTGGACAATGTATGTTTTTCTGACTCTTGACACATTCAATCTCTTTCTGTTTTTTAAAAGTCATACATCAGACTCCTGTTGTCAAAGTTTTATCTTTTGAAGAAGAAATCACACGAGGTGTTTATTTATCAAAGTTAACTGAGTTGAAGTCATAATGGCTAATTCTGGCTCATTCTTCTAATCACAACTTACTTGGTTAAACCAGTAAATGTGCTTTATTAACTGAAAATTTGAATAAGTAGCTGTGTATACACTGTGTTATCAATTATAAAACTTTCTATACTAGTCACTGGTCGATCTATAACTGGGAGGGGTATCTGTGTTTCAACCAGTAAGTCTTTACTGAGTGCCCTTTAAACACTCAGAAGAGGAGATTGTAAAATAATCTGTGGGTTACCTTACAAGTTACAATGTTGAGACAAATATCTAAAAGTAAAACCACAATAAATATGTAAATCACTTATCTGCGTAGGGAGAAAATCTTTTATTTTCTTTGTTGCTTTTGATTTTTATTGTTTTTATTAAATTCCATTTTTAATCCATTTATAGGAACAATCTGAAATTTACTAAGTAAATTTAGATCTCAAAGTTGGAAGTGTTAGTCCTACCAACATATGATTTGTGATTGCAGGTCCTGGAAACAAATAGCTAACATTTTTGAGAGTCTCAGGAGGACACATAAACCACTTTCCCTCAACTATATCAATCTGAAGAGAAGCAGAAATGTTTTTATACATAAGGAACGAGTCTCTTCTTAAGTTGGAAACACACAGGGCTCTGATTCCAACCTTCTCTGATTCCCTTTTCTGGCTGGGCAACTTCTTCCACATATCCCCAGGGTAAGTCGCTTGGCCTCATGGAATCTTTGTTTCCCTGCCTGTTAAAAGGGGAGGAGGGGTAATAAAGCTGTTACCACACGGTGTTGGTAAAAATTAATTAATATTTATAACGTGCTCCATTAATGTCCTCAGGTAATTCATAACTCAGAATTATATGGCACTTGATCACTGCTTAAAGTTTTTCAAACCGTCCTTGGTTTTTCGATTCAGGCAAAAAATATAACAAATCCTTATACTTCAAACAGTAGGGTTAAGCGTAGGAACACTTGTCTTTCCTAGGAACAATTATTTTCCTGAGGTGAAAATATTAGCATGTTACAAAAGCTTATTTCCTCAGCTTTAGACTATGAATAGAGTAGCTTTCATTTATAGCTGATAAAAGCCAAAGGAAGAAGGTTTTTTTTTTTTCTTTATAAAACCCATTTTAATAGCTTATTCTGCCATCTTTGAGGATGTTTTCAACTACTTACTATTGAAAGGGAATTGGTTCGTCTATTTTACAGTGATTTAAGTCTAGCATTTAAAGGACATGCAAGGGGTCGTTTGGTTGATGTCTCCTGCCTGCAGTAATGGTATTGAGCACTTACTCTGCAAAGCCACATTCTTGTATTAGAGATGAGGAAACCGAGGCTCGGTGAGCTAAATAACAGAGCAGAGGTTGAAACCCGCACAACTTGACAGTCTATGCTCTTTTCACCACCTGAAACAGCCACTTCCAAGAAGTTATACCAAAAGTTCCCCTGCTCTGTACAGACATGCGTTTCTTCTCTGTCCCCATCTTCTCTCTGAACTTAAAAATTAAACTAAGATATTCTAACAGAACTTCAATCCCATCCCCAGAGAGCCCAAGAGCACCTCCAAATCATGTGGTAAAACTTACTTTGAAGGATAGACAGTTTATCACTTTAAAAAAGACACTTTGGGGCTTCCCTGGTGGCGCAGTGGTTGAGAGTCCACCTGCCGATGCAGGGGACACGGGTTCGTGCCCCGGTCCGGGAAGATCCCACATGCTGCGGAGCGGCTGGGCCCGTGAGCCATGGCCGCTGAGCCTGCGCGTCTGGAGCCTGTGCTCCGCAACAGGAGAGGCCACGACAGTGAGAGGCCCACATACCACCAAAAAATATTTTTTAAATAAAAAAGACACTTTTATAAATTTTTATTGAAGGAAAAATAAAAGCTACCTATATCCTTTCTTGAGAATTGACTTAGCCCACTCAGTCTTAGTAATTTCTTTTATCGAATCAAAATGCACGTTATATTATCAGTCTTTAAACTTTGTATTGAAGCATAATACACATATAGAAATAAAGTATACTTAATTTTTGAAATGTCTAAAATCCATCCCATCTTCACCTTGTGAAGACAAGATGCCATTTCACATCTCAGAAAAATGTATATAAGGAATAATGAGCTCTAATGATGTATAAATTAGCTCATATACCTAAGAGTGCTTTGAAAGGTTAAGCTCATTATTTATATTAAGGCATTGTTGGTAAAGCATTATTATAATTGTGATTATCACTTACATGATAATATATTTTCTTATGTCTTTGGACAGCAGGCAAGACAAGATAAAGATAATTAAACAGTTGTAGGCACACTATCACTATCTTTAAACAGTGATTAACAACCTATACAATGTATAAATACGCACAAAATTTACCTCCACATAAATGGAATAAATCATCTTCGTTGCCTATTATTGGAATGATATGGCCTTAAAGTGCAGAAGTACCTAAGAATCTGAATAGCAATTGAGAGAAGTCAGTCTTAAGTAGATATTCATCTTTGTCCTTTCATTTTGACTCATATTCCTGTTTAATATTCACTCACAATTAAATGGGTGGAGAGCCTTTATCAAACTCACATCACTGTTGTAGGCTGGTAAATATCAGACCCCCAATTATGGAGACTCAGTGATGCTCCTGGACTGGGAACACATATTTATTGAAATATTACCCATGAGCAGAGGTCTTTTATTGTAGTTGGTTGCACTCCTCTTTTCTCTAGACAATGAATCAACTCAACCCTACCTTTAACTTAGGTAGAAGGACATAGGCCACCAAATATCCTGCCCTATGCCAAGACTCAAATTAAATGAAAACAATGTAGCCATTCCCCATATACTACCTTGAAAGATTGGCTTGGACTTAATCCCTATTCTCAGTGTCTATTATGGCAGGTACAACATCTAAGCGGCCCTCTGGGTACCATGTCTCAGCTGTGCAGCTCCCTTCTGGTCATGGGGCTCTGGCACCATTAGCAGAAAACACCCCGAGGAGATCCTCTGAGGGCCTGAATTCATCTTTTGTCTGCCCGGTGAAAAACATAATTCTTCTCCAACAATTCCCTTAGGGTTTTCCCCAGGGAGTAACATATAACACTAAACCAACTCAATTTGAAGGACAAGTTAGCTGGATGAGAAAAAAACCAATGTTCCATAAACTTACTGACTGAAACCTCAGTAGTTTGAATTTAACCTATTAGAAGTTGATTAGTTATACTTATAACACTAAATCCTGGCTGTAAGATTTCAGGGAAAAAAAATCATATTTTTAAAGAGTATTAAATATAAATGCAGGTATTTAAAAGATCATAAAAACTTTTTTATTTAAGAGCTTTGTTGAGAGTAACTTATTTATGAAATTTATAGTCCAATATAATGACTTATTTAAATCATTTGATTTTCTAACTTCTCTTTAGAGTTGAAATTTTTACACTGTTTCAGTTCCCTCCCAAATTTATTTATATAGAAATAAGTTTGGGACTTCCCTGGTGGCGCAGTGGTTAAGAATCCGCCTGCCAACTCTGGGGACACGGGTTCGAGCCCTGGTCTGGGAAGATCCCACATGCCGCGGAGCAACTAAGCCGGCACGCCACAATTACTGAGCCTGTGCTCTAGAGCCTGCGAGCCACAACTACTGAGCGCACGCACCACAACTACTGAAGCCCGCGCGCCTAAAGCCCGTGCTCTGCAACAAGAGAGAAACCACCGCAAGGAGAAGCCCGCGCACCGCAACAAAGCAACAAAGAATAGCCCCCGCTCACAGCAATGAGAGAAAGCCCGCGCGCAGCAACGAAGACCCAATGCAGCCAAAAATAAATAAATAAAAGAAAAAGAAATAGGTTTAAAGGTCTTCATTTTGTAAACATTATATGGTCGCAGAATTTAAAAAATAAAACAAATAACCAATTTAAAAAAGAAGTTACGGGGTGAGGGTTGGAGAGGAATTAGAATTAATCCATTGGTTATATAATACGTCCTCCTGCTAAATCAGACAGAGGAATTCCGGGTCAGTGGATAAAAGCTATTTCAATTTCCCTTATAAATGCTTGCTATTACTTTAACAAATCCCGTGGTGGGAAAGTGCTTTCAAGTATCCAAAATCAATGATCAAGAATGAGGGGTCATTATCTGCATAGAAACACTGTATTTTTGGTACAATTAACTCAAAAATGAAATTCATAAAGAAACTAAAAATAAGTAAACAGAAAGTCTTTATGAATCTATTTCAGAGACAAGTCTTTTGACTAATTCAGAAAGTATTGGCCTTCCCTCCCCTTCCAACACTCACTTGATTTCCTTAACTCATCTAGTTACATAACTGATTCTAAGACTTGTAAACAAACAGCCCCATTGCTTGACAATTCTGGATCTGTGGGTTTGTACTGCTGTTTCCCTGTGGAGGTTGAGAGCTGTGTAATGATTTATTCTTCCCCCGCCCCTGCCTTCTTTTCCTATTTTGCTCCTTTTTTTTTTTCTTTTCTTTTTTGTCAAAGTAGGTTAAAAAAAAAAATCCAGGGGAACTAAGTAAGTGTGAAAACAAACCCTGGTGCTACAGGATTGAGGCCACCAATTTAAACACCCTAGGTGCAAGGAATGCAAAATGTGAGGGTCTCATACTCAGATGAGCTCCCCAGAAGGAGACTACTAATATGTAGTAATTTTCAGCATCCCCTGGACTCCAAATCATATGTTTTTGTATAAGGCAGCTTTAATTCCCCTGATTTCCCACGCATGAAGCTCTTACAGCTTCAAAGAGAGCTCTGCATGCAAAAGGTACATGGGGGTGTAGTTCAGGAGGAGAATTGGGGCTAGTAGGCAGAACGTGGGTGAATTAACATTCAGGTCTATGCTTTAATTCCAGTGCTACCTTCCAGTGGTGTACCCCAGTTATAACACTGACTGCTGGCAAATTAGAAGTTTTCTATTTCGGTAATTAGACCTAATCAATTACCTGGAATTAAAACACACCTAATTCCACCATAGAGAAGTTAGATTCCAGATTGGTTCTTAGGTTGTGGATTCGATTTATTTTTGATAGCATCGATTAAGAACAATTTATAATATGGCATGTGTGCCATGCACACACTGTGTCACTGATGGAATCTTCAGGAAACATTTTCATTGTGTAATAATTTAATACAGATAAAATAAATACAGAATAAATTAAGTATTTTGAGTTTTTAAAAATCTAGAAATTTAGGCGGGCTTAAGTGAAGGAAGACAACAGAGCCTTTAAATACCTTAAGTGATTACATGAAATTTTAACTAATTCTCCTTTTGTGTGTGTGCTTTTTTTAG
The DNA here is from genome assembly GCF_003031525.2 of Neophocaena asiaeorientalis asiaeorientalis. Lineage (NCBI taxonomy): Eukaryota > Metazoa > Chordata > Mammalia > Artiodactyla > Phocoenidae > Neophocaena > Neophocaena asiaeorientalis. Next base: position 2,668,647 of record NW_020172812.1, on the reverse strand, counting down.
GAGACCTTTATTTATAAAGATTTTCAAACTGTTTTCTCTCCCATTTATCACCTACTCTTCTAGTAGTACGGGCATTCTAAATTATTTCTACGCCAAAGATTCTCTTGGAACATTAGAGTCTAATCTACTAGTAGACTTCCTTCTTTAAAAAAGCTCCAGGGGACTTCCCTGGTGGTGCAGTGGTTAAGAATCCGCCTGCCATTTCAGGGGGCCCAGCTTCGATCCCTAGTCATGGAACTAGATCCCACACGCCACAGCTAAGAATTGGTGCAGCCAAATAAATAAATATTTTTTTTTAATTATTTTATCAGGGGAACTTTTTTCTATCAGTGTATTCCCTAGCTTTAGTTTTTAAATTTATTTTCAGGTGTATATCCTGAATAAGAATGCCCGATTCTCTCTGACTTTGATCCATGTGATCCTGGTTGAAATGAAAGTGGCAGGTCCCAGTTTTGCAGCCACTAAAATGAGATTCTGAAGTGAAATAGTTACTGAGCCCAGGAAATAAAGAGGAGCCTCTTTGTTCTCTCAGAGGCTGCAGTTGGAGTTTGCTGGGTTTTGTTCTGGCAGGTTCACAAGGTCTGTTAGAAACAATGGAAGCATAGACCTTTAGAGCTGGAAGGAATGAGGCTTAGTCCTCATTTATTCTAAATCCTTCATGTTAGAGATGTGAAAATGCATCCCAGATAGGGATTGTGATCTTGAGAGGCATGTTTTCTATTTTTATTTTTCTAAAGCCATTTTTAAAATTCCGGTTCATTTCAACAATATTTATACCCTACTAACACACAGGGACCCCCAAATTTGTTGTGATTACTCCATCCACATGGTGGAGGAATTGGAGGGAAGGACTATTTTGCTCCCCTGAAAAAAGCGAGCAAATGCAGAGCAAAACTCTGGACAAAACTTAAGGACCTGGATCTGATTCACCAACCTCCATATTAATAAAATACACTCTCTGATGTACTTTATATAATCACAAACTCCAAACATGAAATATAAAAATAAAACAGTATTATGGAGGACTACATGTTCAAGCAAGGAAACCATAGCTGGGTTTAAAATGAAAAAAAGATAGTTTAAAAATTCACTTTCTTCGTATATCTGCTTCCTGTGTATCTTGGAAACACATTTATTTACTGTATAAACAAAGTTGTGAGTTTTTTAAAGTTTACTCTTACATATGATTATCTAATAGGTAGAAACACTAGTTGAGAAGACAGAGGAGAAGATTATATTTCTGCTATTTCTGCATAATAGCCCATTCCAAATAAGAAAAAAATTCCAAATGAGAAAAAGTTGGTGAGTCTGTGGTCATGAATGTTCCCAAATGTATCCATGATTTGGCTGTTTTTACAAAGTCAGAGAAGTTGGACCATTGTCTTTTCCCTCATCTCAACTTCTGGGCTTGCTATCTGACAGACTAAAGGCTCAAGTCATTGGTAGCTTTAGTATGGCCTTCTGGGATGATTCTTTATGGAGGGAATTGACCTTTGTTTAAATATGCTTCTTAGGCTTAGGGTTGGGGCCCTGGAACCATTGTTACCAGAGCTCTCCAAAGCCTAGTGTGTTACAAGAACAAAAGAGTTACAAGACAGAATGACCTTATTTTATTTGATTATTAGTTTTTAACTTTTTTATTGGGGTGTAGTTGATTTACAATGTTGTGCTAGTTTCTGCTGTAGAGCAAAGTGATTCACTTATACATCTACATATATCCACTCTTTTTAGATTCTTTTCCCATATAGGTCATTACAGGTATTGAGTAGAGTTCCCTGTGTTATATAGTAGGTCCTTATTAGTTATCTGTTTTATATAAAGTAGTGTGTAGATATAAATCCCAATCTCCCAATTTATCCCTCCCCTCCTTTCCCCCTGGTAACCATAACTTTGCTTTCTATATCTGTGACTCTATTTCTGTTTTGTAAATAAGTTCATTTGTACCATTTTTTAGATTCCACATATAAGTGATATCATATGATATGTTTTTCTCTGTCTGAATAACTTCACTTAGTATGATAATCTCTAGGTCCATCCATGTTGCTGCAAATGGCATTATTTCATTCTTTTTATGGCTGACCATTGTGTGTGTGTGTGTGAGTGTGTGTGTGTGTGTGTGTGTGTGTGTGTATACATACACTGCATTTTCTTTATCAATTCATTTGTCAATGGACATTTAGGTTACTTCCATGTCTTGGCTATTGTAAACACTCCTGCAATGAACATTGCGGTGCATGTATCCTTTCAGATTACGGTTTTCTCGGATATATGCCCAGGAGTGGGATTGCTGGATCATATGGTATTTCTATTTTTAGTTTTTTAAGGAACCTCCGTACTGTTCTCCATAGTGGCTGTACCAATTTACATTCACACCAACAGTGTGGGAGGGTTCCCTTTTCACCACACCCTCTCCAGCATTTAGATCCTATTTTATTTTATTTTTTTGATAAATTTATTTATTTATCTATTTATGGCTGCGTTGGGTCTTTGTTGCTGCGCGTGGGCTTTCTTTAGTTGCGGTGAGCAGGGGCTACTCTTCGTTGCGGTGCACGAGCTTCTCATAGCGGTGGCTTCTCTTGTTGCGAAGCACAGGCTCTAGGGGTGCGGGCTTCAGTAGTTGTGGATCGTGGGCTCAGTAGCTATGGCTCATGAGCTCTAGAGCACAGGCTCCGTAGTTGTGGCGCACGGGCTTAGTTGCTCTGTGGCATGTGGAATCTTCCCGGACCAGGGATCAAACCCGTGTCCCCTGCATTGGCAGGTGGATTCCTAACCACTGTGCCACTAGGGAAGCCTAGTTATTATTTTATTTTAAAAGGAAAATCAAACACATAAAAACGGTGAATGTGTGCATACACACACACATACACACACACACACACACACACACATACACACTCACACAGGCATACACCATGGTTACGCACCAAACAGCAGTATAACATAGTGGTGAAAAGCTTGAGTTTTGGAGTCACACAGACCTGAGTTCTACTTCCAGGCCCAGAACTTAATCTCCACTCTTCTTAGACCCACACAATTATTTTCAGTCAACTAAAAAGATTAAAAATATGGTACGAGTTTCAAAGTGCTTAAGTTTGTATCTTTACAAATTGTTCATACTCATTCCCATACCCTTCCAGTAACACCTATGATTCTCTATACTCTGCTAACCAGCCAAGCTCAGATCCCTCCTTGCTTCACCAACGCTTGGTACTGGAGCACTCTTTTGGGGTTCACAGTTCTTAAACTCAGTCTTTACAGGGCCTAATTCTTCCACCCACCACTGTGTAAACATCCTGCAGACCCTGCCTGTCCAACGCCTATTCATTCTATGACAGGAACATGCGCACTTCAGCCACTAGTTGATTTGAGTCTGCTGAGCCCCCTTTCCTGATCTCAACCCTCTAAGTCCTTACTCTTAAACACACACCCTTTGAGCACCAGGACCACTTTGTCTTTGTCCTCCAAAGACCAGTCTTTTCCTCAAGGCATCTGCTAAAGGCAAATGATGAATTTCAACATCTCTGGTGTCCCGATTAATGAGGTTTTATTCTACACTGAAAATATCCATTACTAATCAGATCTTGACATATTTAGTTAACTTAAAATGACTACTATTATGCAAAAAGTTTTCATTTTATCAAACCCTTCTTTATCCTATATCATTAAGAAGAGTTTCCTGTATTGCTGCATAACTTAGAAAAGGTAAAAACGAGAGATATAGTCACAGTTTAAAAGGACCATAGGGTTTCAGCCTTCTCTGTTAGAAGAAAGTCTTTCTTCTATAGCATCAAAATTGTTTTGTAGTGAATAGCAGATTAAAATATATCATGGGGGGTTGTGCTCTTACTTTGCAATTTATTCAACTGCATGACGGACAGGTTCTGTTCAGTCATAGCCAAGTATTTCCCCAGCATTTAGACATTGCAATCAATTTTAAAGAAATTTCTGTAACCTGCTTTCTGCAAATAAAACCATCCTTTGGCTCTTGGGTGGATACATTCTAATGGCTAATTTTAGTGTTTTATAGAATCCCATAAAAGGAAACAAGGAAACAGGGAGACCCAGGGACTGACTGGGTTGGAAGAGAGTGTAAGGTGAGGATATCAAAGCTCAGAGCTTGAGATTGGCGTAGGGGCGAGAAAGGAGGGGGTGGTGAACAGGAAGAGCACAGTTAGAATCTGGATTTCTGGGTGGACCTGGATGCAGTTGTTATGCTGGACCGGAGGCTCTACTGTTTCCTCCTTCTATTACTCTTCACTGTTCCCCACTGCCTTTTGCAGAGTCCTTTTGTTTCTTGGCAAACTGTGCTTCTAAGGCTACTGATGCTGACGCTGGGAGAGGACAAAGATCCTGCTAATTGTAAATGTGTTGACAGTGAAAGAGAGAGTCTTGTCTGCTGAGAAGAAGTAATTAATGATTATAGTAGTGTCTTGCAACTAATATGAGCAGCTATTTAAGAAAAAAAAATGGAAAAAGCTAATTGAGACTAAGCACAACCATCATTGACAAAATTTGTGTCTAGGGTGGAATGGGCCCTGAAACTCAATTGCTTCTGGGCAAAGGTGATCTGCTTGTATGTTAACCTCTCTCTTCTTTTTGATTTGTCACTCAGAGTGGTTAAGAGAATGTTATCTGATTTTATGACGACCTGAAGATGCTCTTTAAAATCACGGAAAACAGAATTCACCGGACGAAACTTATTTACCAAACATTTCAGCCTTACTCAAAAATATACAACATTTTAATTCAAACACTTTCCTAGAAATACAGTCAACTTCCCCAATCTGACAAAATGCATAAAATATATCTACACTGCAATTTCAAGCTAGGACCTTGAGAATTTTAACACTAGTTTAATTTGCCAATTTTACGGAACAAGTTCTATTTTATAGTATTATAAATTTTTTGGATCTCATATATGTTCATAACTTCTTTTCAAAAGAGGAGATTACTTTTTAAAAAGCATACTCAATTTTTATGATACAGTCTTGAATATGCAGGCATGGTTCATTTACTGAATATTCTTAATTTACAACATTACATTGTATGTTTTTATTTCTTTAAAATATGCCTTTTTGGGCTTCCCTGGTGGCGCGGTGGTTGAGGGTCCGCCTGCCGATGCAGGGGACGCGGGTTCGCGCCCTGGTCCGGGAGGATCCCACATGCCGCGGAGCGGCTGGGTCCGTGGGCCATGGCCGCTGAGCCTGCGTGTCCGGAACCTGTGCTCCGCGACGGGAGAGGCCACAGCAGTGAGAGGCCCGCGTACCGCAAAAATAAATAAATAAATAAATAAAAATATGCCTTTTTGTTTACTCTTACATTTTCTGGAAGAACAGCATTATAGAGAATATGCTAGTGAAAAATTCAAATTTTTGTTCCAACCAGTTTGTCCTGAAAAAGCGAATTTCTATGATAAATTAATCATTACAAGGAAAATTGATATAACTAGTCAATTCTTTTTTTATAAAAAAGATATTTCTTTTTAAAAAAATGTATTTATTTATTTGCCTGCATTGGGTCTTAGTTGTGGCATGTGGGATCTTTCATTGGGGCGCGTGGGCTTCTCTCTAGTTGTGGTGCATGGGCTTTAGAGATTAGTTGCGCCACGGTATGTGGGATCTTAGTTCCACGACCAGGGATCGAACCCATGTCCCTGCATCGGAAGGAGGATTCTTAACCACTGGACCACTAGGGAAGTCCCCAAAAGATATTTCTAATTTAAAATATTGCACAAGGAAGAACCCATTCCAGCAGAAAAACAGAATGCGAATTAACTACCCAGAATGGATCTTGGGCTTATGACTATATTTAGTTATGATGTTACTTTTGTTGAAGCAGATTGTTTTCATGTATTCATAAAATGTAAATGTAGAGGAACTATGTTGCAGTTACACTTATGTACAAATAATAGGCTGGTTTAATTTTCTGTAATTTACCTTACTTAGGATACCATGGAGAGAAAGAAAAATATGATATACATTTTTGTGTAATTTTTTGAGTAGTGCATGTACTTGATAGAGAAAAAACATAAAGTAATGTGTATCCCACATACCATTTTATAACCATATACATTGTATAGGCTATGTGTGCAACTGATACAAAATTATGACAAAATAATTCACACAGTTGACCCTAGGTCACTGACAATTTCAGAAGGTATCTTCAGCTGTTTTCAGTCTCTGAAGATTTAATTTTTGGTTGCATGTATAGTTCATTACCTGGCTTTGATGCAACATTTTCATACGTTACTTTCCTCTTCATTGAAGAATATGACTGACAGATCAGTTTTGCTTCTCTTTAAGGTCAAATGAAGTTTTGAATGAATTGGATTCGCTATTCAATAGAAAACAGAGTAAGTAGCCACTGTCAAGTCAGCCTTAATTAACACATACTCTGTAAGTAAATAGTGGTTGGTAATTTACTAGATAGTCTACCTTCCAGTTTAACCATTGAATATATATTCTATAATGTTCAGCATAGGAGAGATAGATTAATTATATGGAAAAAGTTCTTACTTAACTAGAAGGATATTTATATATTAAAGGTATGAACTTTTTAATTGTCATCCACATGTTATTTCCCCGCCATATGCAGAATGGAAAAATCATCTTTAAAAATGCCACAAACAGAATCAAAAGTCAAACTACAAGCTTGGGGGAAATCATCCTAACACATGATAAGGGGATCATATCCTTCATATACAAAAAGTTTTTATAAATCACTAAAAATGACAAATTTCCCCAAGAAAAGTGAGCAATGAACAGGTATGTCACAGGAATATATTCTCAGCAGTTGAGTTAAAAGATCAAAACTTAAGAAAAATGTTCAATATTACCAGTAAACTAAGAAATGCAAATTATGATGAGGTGCCAGTTTTTAAAAAACCTACATTTAAAAGAAATCTCAATACATAGTTTGTACAGTTGTTGGGAAATGTGCACTGCTGGTGGGAGTCTACAATGGGTACAAACTTTCTTGAGAGTAATCTGAGACTCTGTCTCTCTCTCTATATATATATTATACAAAACCTTTAAAATGTTTACACCCTTTGGTTCTATAATTCCACTACTATGAACGTATCCTAAAAAAACAATCAGAGATGTGCACAAAGATTTACAAAAATGTTTAATATACTGTTGTCTGTAATAGGAAAAACTGAAAACAACCAAAATCAAGTTTTAGAGTCATTAAATAAATTATGGCATACATTAACATTAATGAATATATAAAAATTAAAAATCACATTCTTGAAGAATATGTATAGGTGTGGGAAACATTTCCAAAATAGTAAGTAGAAAAATATAAGACAGTAGGTCCCAATTTTTAACATATATATAATATACTTATATATTATATACACTTATATATTATACATACATAATTTTTTTCCTGTGTATATACATAGAAAAAAGATTGGATACACATCCAAATATAAATAATGATATCTCCTGCTAACATGATTACAGATGATTTTTCTTTTTTGTAATTTTCTGTATGTAAAACGTTTTCCATAATAACCATGTTACTGATCCAATGGTTTTCCCCCAGGGGCCATTTCGAATTAAGCTCTTCCACTTATGTCACTAAACAATTACCCAGGGTCCAGTGGCACGCAAAAGCGAGAACCAGGCTTGCTCAAAAGTGGACCGTTCAGAGTAGTTCCCTCTAGTGGAAACGATGGAGGTAAAGGACAGGTTACTAATGCCTCGTATTGAGCTTCAGAGTTCCCCACTCTCCACACATCCGTCTAGGAAATACCATCCTAAGCTATGCCCCAGGTATGGTTTACCATACCGTAAGGGCACGGTTTTCCCTTAATGGCACTGCAATGGCATTGCATTGCCTCCTCACTCCCAGGAGAAGTCTGGGGGCACTTCTGAGATCTGCCATCTAAAATGAGTAATCCCTAGTACCTGTGGGTTATAATCTGCAAAACACTGTTTCCTTTTCTAGGGCTTAGCCTGATCCTTGTGTGCCTACCTTTTCATATATCAGCTGGGTTAAGTCAGTGAATGGATATTCTATGCCAAACCAATCTTGTTTTGCCAGCTTACTCCTTTCCTTTCCTTTGGAAGCCAAGGCCTACCTTGAAAATTCCCTGAGAAAAACCCTGGTCATTGAAAGAAGAGGATTCAGTATGCTGTATGCTCAAAGTCCTGATTCAGCACTAAGGAATGTTATTTTTAGATGGAATATAAAACTGAAACCCTGATCCCTTATTTACTAAAGATCTCTTAGGAATCTCTGTGAGATGACAGGTTTCATACTTTATCCCTTATACATTCGCTTTGTATTTTAAAACTTCTCTATAGCGTCCTGATTGCTACCTGAAATCTGTATTAATGCTGTGGGTAAAATATGGAGATCAGATTACAGTAGAAAATAAAACTCTTTTGGGCTTCCCTGGTGGCGCAGTGGTTAAGAATCCGCCTGCCAGTGCAGGAGACACGGGTTCGAGCCCTGGTCCGGGAAGATCCCACGTGCCGTGGAGCAACTAAGCTCATGTGCCACAACAACTGAGCCTGCACTCTAGAGCCCGTGAGCCACAACTACTGAGCCGATGAGCCACAACTACGGAGCCCATGAGCCAAAACTACTGAAGCCCGCGTGCCTAGAGCCCATGCCCTGCAACAAGAGAAGCCACCGCAATGAGAAGCCCGCACACCGCAATGAAGAGTAGCCCCCGCTTGCCACAACTAGAGAAAGCCCACACGCAGCAACTCAGACCCAACTCAGCCAAAAATAAATAAATAAATAAATTTAAAAAAATGTCTTTAATGAAAACAAAGTAAATTAACTATTAATTCTATGCAGTTGCTAAAAATATTTTTATAACTTTAAATTTATTATGTTTGTCGCAATACAGTTAGATGTTGAAAAAGCTACGTTAAACATTTTAATATAGAATATATGCATTTTTTGTCAGTAAAAGTACTGACAATAATCTTTAAATTTTTAATTTTTCAGTCTCTCTCTCTTTCTAATATATCCACATTGCAGTTTTTTCCTGAGATTAGTACATTTTCATTTGTTCAGATATACTTTTCTGTTTTGTGTGTGTGTGTGTGTGTGTGTGTGTGTGTGTATTACATGTTTGTTCAAATGCCAAGGGCACCTAAGCTAGTTTCAATTAACTTGTATTTGAAATTTGCTTACCCTCCTAATAAACAAACATTACTTACTGGTTGGTGATGAATATTTTCAGGTAAAGGACTTCGATGAGTGCTGTTCGATAGGACTTTTTTTGATGGCCAGTATGATACCCATTAGATATACAGCTATCAAGAACTTGAAATGTAGCTAATGAGACAGAAGAACTGAATTTTAATTTTATTCAATTTTAATTAACTTAAATGTAAACAGCCACAAGTGGCTGGAGGCTACCACACTACACCACACAGACTTAGATTTAAACAACTATCCAAAATTCATAAATGGAAAATTCATAATTCATTCAGAAGTGGACTGGAGCCAGAGGTGGGATTAAAGTAGGGTCTCACTCTAGTGCTACACATTGTCTTGTGTGGAGCATGTGGGGATAATGTGAGTGTGCAAGTATATATGAGAGTTAACAAGTATGACAAACAGGTTTTCTCTAGTGTTATATCTGTTTTTCATTTAAATCATATTTTCTGTTATGTTTAGGTAAATGCTATAAGGTAAATACTCTTCGTAAACTAGTAAAATGGAAATACTATCAGAGTCCAAATAAATGGCTTTTTCTTGGTCCTCATTTTTATGTGTAAGAGAGCAAAGAAATAAGAGAATTCTAATTCAGAAAAACTATTTCAAGACACACTCTAGGACATCTCAATGGATATGTATGAATGTAAACCAATTCCCTGCGCTACTCCATCTGTCTTGGTCCTCTTTGACCACACTGCTGGACCACCCCTTTCTCTTGAACCCCTCTCCTTCGGCTTCCTGAGCATCCTTGCTGGGTCTCCTGCCCTTCTGCCTAGTCCATTTTCTTTTCTGTCACTTCTTTCTCTTTTAGCCACTTAAATGTAGATGTTATCTTTGGTTCTGCCCTTGGTCTGGCCCTATTGCTTCTATGCTTTCTGATTTCTGTCCTCTTTCTCATGGTTTCAACTGTCATCTTTATGCAGATAATTACTCAATTGTAATGTACTTATCATATAGAAAAATAATCAGTATAGAAATATAATAAAGTGCATCATGTAAAAGGTGTTAACATATTGCCTTTAAAAACACTGTGGTTTTTTTGTTTAGCACATGGAATTAGATGTGGATTTAAGAGGTTCAGGAATAAATCTCTGGACGCTCCTTCACCCCCTTTCCTTTTTTGTCCAGTATATAATACAGGAATAACTTATACAGCCAATTTACCACATAATTTTTGGAAACTTTTCCTAATTAAGAAATATTTCTAATCTGGATTTCATCTGAAAAGTAAATGATAGAGAAGATTTTATTTTGAACAGATTCAATATTATTAATTCTCTTTATGGGAATTAGAAAAGTTGCATATGCTCCATAATTTAAAAAGTAGTTATGCTTAAAATGAAAAAAAAATTCCATCCAGCACTTGGTATACATTTCCCTTAAACTCATTAATTCATAAAGCTATATATTTTTAACAGCACTGTTTTCTATCATTGTGTTTTTAATAGCAAATACAGAGTTTCAGCTACATTATAATTTAAGTAGGCTTTTGTTAAGAAGGCCATTGTTTATAGAACTCTCTGTGAAATGGTTCTATGGAGAAATGAGTTTCCCAGATGGAACTCAGAATCCTTGGCTCAAACCTCTGCTGCTTAGCAAGAGGGGAGCTAGCCACTTCCCTGCCATCTCAGGTGCCAAGGAACCTTTGCTCAACCACACCTTGGAGCAGGGGGCTAGCTGGCATCCCTGCTTTCTTCTCAGTATAAAAAGGGATTCTGGGAAGGAAGGTGATTTCTTCCCCATGCAACCTTGGTGCCCACAGCAAAGAGAATTGTGTGGGAAACTAGGTGGCAGAAAGGTACAAAATATTCTTAAATCTTGGCTTCTTGAGCTGGGACATATATATTTTATCTAGGAGGAGAAGTAGCCGTTTCCTCTAAATGTATGTTAACAGATGTGTACTAAAATGGAACAGACATTACTGATAAGTTGTTTTAATTGAGTCTCTTTTTCAATTGGCATTTTCTTCCCATGTACGCGTATAAAATTAAATGTGGTTTCTCGTTAACATTAGTCAATATAATCATGAATGAAAGTGGGTATTTTAGGGTAATACTGCACTGGAATATCTTAAATAACTACAGAAGTGGTAATTTAGCTCCTCTGCCACTCTTATATACGATATATAAGTAAATAACAGCAATCAGACCTTTATTATTAGGCAGATTTCTGGATATCACAATGATCTGGATAAAATTACCTGTGACATATCTAATTTCTTAAAGATAACCATGGAGATACTGAAGCCTAAAGCTGCTGTGGTCAAATATGACTGTAAACGTTACTCTCTCTCTTCCTTAAAACTTAAAAACATTTTTTTCTACTTAGCAACTTTATTACGATCTTGGGGTCCTTTCTTTTTCTTATCACTAAGTGAGGGGACATTTGAAGATTTCAATTACAATCTCTATTATTCAGTTGATTCCCACATCTCTCTCCCTTTCTACCCTGCACCTCCGGCTTCTTTCTACTTGGGTGCTTCCACAAAGATATCTCACCAGCAACACAGATTTAGCATTTTAAAATCCAATCTCATCTCTTTCACTCAGCAATCAAACTTCTCCTGATTTCTTTATTTTTCTCAATGGTAACACTATTTCCTGTCATCCAAACTAAAACTAGTCATCTTATATTTCTCCCTCTTCTTGTTCCCTACACCTGATAAGTTGCATAGTCAGTCCATTTTTACTCCATGTCTTTCCTACTGACCCCTTCCTTTGTCCACCATTGGTACGTCTCATTACTGCATGCCTAGCTGTTACCATTCTTGTAACTGGTAACTCTATCTTAAGTGTCTCTCCTTCCAACTCACCTCCATAATGCTTCCCAAGAATCATCTTTTGGTTGCTAAGTTTTCTAGGAATAACAATCCACTTATTAGATATGTCCTTTGCCTCTTCACTTTTCTCATTATTTAAAAACATGTGCGTTTTGGGCAGGGCTATTTGGTACCTGTTGCCTTAGTGGAAAATGACAAAAAGGAGAGTGATTATTTATCATACTTTCTTTTTTGACCTCAGGGGAAAAACAAGGATATTAAAGGTGCATTTTGGATTTACCTCTCTTAATGGATTCCGAATAATTTGTTTCAGTGTCAGAGATGTTACCTGTTACGTGTCTGTATTTTATGCAGTATACACAAAGCTGGGAGAATGTAAGTGGTGAACTCTGGTACCTTTGCAGGATGGGAAGAAACAAGTGAACTGGCCTTGTGTCTCTTGCTTTCATCAGTCACAGAGGGCTAACCAACCTTTCACAGTGCTGAGCTCCTGAATTCCTGATTTAGGTTCACAATAGATATCTGTTAAATGATTATACTCTGAATTGGCTCAAATCATGACAAAATTATGGGTTACTCTAAACCTACTGCATCCCATATAGCTCAAATTCCTTCTTAGTATTTAATCCTCAGTCAAAATGATAAATTTGATTTTCACTAAATATGTCTGAGGGACACACAAACGCAGTTACAGTGATTATATTATCTCTGAGATGTGGAGCTGAGGGGGAGGAATGCTTAAAATATTGCACTTTAAAAAAATGAGCCTGTCTTAATTATATGATGAAAAACTAATTAAAAATAATATACCTAGAAAACGTAAATGACAATTTGCCTTAGGGATTTCCCCCTGTTTTGGAATACGTTTTAGAATCTAAATAGCAATATATCTAAGTCAAGACTCTTAGATTAAACGGTGGAAGAAACAGGGTCATTTCTTGGCCCTTCCTTGATACATTCACTGTGTGATACAGCTTGTCATCAAAGTTACTTTTCCTTATTTATTCTGACACGGAAACAAAGTAGTTCTTAAAGAAACGGGGGGTGGGGTGGGAGACAGCGCACATCACTGAGCTTCTGTTACAAAAGATGAGTGCTTATCACAGCGCATAAGAATAAAACTCTCACGTAAGGAGCTTTAACAGACTGCCTTTAAAAACACTATAGCTTTTTATAAAACTACTCAAAAGGATTTGTCGATAAGGAGTTTCTGACCACTCAGTAAACATCTCTTGCTCTATTTCACTCACACAAACGCACACACACACACACACACACGCACGAGATTATCCAGACTTGAAAAGAAGTGGTTAAAACTGTTGCAAAATGTTTTCTTCATTATGTTTATCACACCTCTCCTGGCAGCTTTTTCATAACTTTCCTCCTTATGCTTTTCTGTACTCCATTTCCCACCGCTGTCTGAATTTTCCGGGAATGCTAATTGCCACCACAGTGGATACAACACGACTAAAGGGACAAGTGGTCAATGTGTTTTATAGCGTTTTTCCAAAACAAACACTGCCTCCCCGCGTCAAAAGGTAGCCTGGAGGGTTTAAGGAAAATCCAGAGCTGGGTGACAAGGGCTTTGCGGCAGTAGGAAGCAGCCCCTGTACTCGGTTGTCCTGTGACTCCCCGCGCCTCAAGCTGCGGCCAACTCTGGCTCTTCTCCTGTCTTTCCAACCCGGCTCCTGACTGCCAACCCATATTGGAGTGTGGGCCTGCGGGTGCTGCACCGGGGTGACAACTGTCTAGATGCGACATGCATTCTGTAGGGGGTCCAAGCCATCACATTGGTGCAAAGATACCTGTCTTCGAGTGCAAACTGATTCCCTCTAGCCCCAGGACCGGGATTGTCTTTTTTTTCTTTTTTTTTTTTTTTGGTGAGGAACCTGGGTGGTTCCCACCTTAAGGCCGCTCATCTGCTCCTCCTCCCCAACGAGGCTCCCACTCCAGGGTCCAGGGCTCCCTTCGCCCGGTGCTCGCGCACCCCTCGCATTTCCTCCCTCCCCGGGCACCCTCCTG